>NC_092751.1:3836225-4098725 GCF_047496795.1 Chiloscyllium punctatum
GGGAGTACAGTAGGGGGCTGAGGACACAGCCGTGTGTGGACAGGGAGTACAGTAGGGGGCTGAGGACACAGCCGTGTGTGTACAGGGAGTACAGTAGGGGGCTGAGGGACACAGCCGTGTGTGTACAGGGAGTACAGTAGGGGGCTGAGGACACAGCCGTGTGTGGACAGGGAGTACAGTAGGGGGCTGCGGGACACAGCCATGTGTGGAGAGGAAGTACAGTAGGGCGAATGAGGACACAGGCGTGTGTGTACAGGGAGTACAGTAGGGGGCTGAGGGACACAGCCGTGTGTGGAGAGGAAGTACAGGAGGGGGAATGAGGACACAGGCGTGTGTGGACAGGGAATACAGTAGGGGGCTGAGGGACACAGCCGTGTGTGTACAGGGAGTATAGTAGGGGGCTGAGGGACACAGCCGTGTGTGGAGAGGAAGTACAGTAGGGGGAATGAGGACACAGGCGTGTGTGGACAGGGAATACAGTAGGGGGCTGAGGGACACAGCCGTGTGTGTACAGGGAGTATAGTAGGGGGCTGAGAACACAGCTGTGTGTGTACAGGGAGTACAGTAGGGGGCTGAGGGACAAAGCCATGTGTGTACAGGGTGTACAGTAGGGGGCTGAGAACACAGCTGTGTGTGTACAGGGAGTACAGTAGGGGGCTGAGGGACAAAGCCATGTGTGTACAGGGAGTACAGTAGGGGGCTGATGGACACAGCCGTGGGTGTACAGGGAGTATAGTAGGAGGCTGAGGACACAGCCGTGTGTGGACAGGGAGTACAGTAGGGGGCTGAGGACACAGCCGTGTGTGGACAGGGACTACAATAGGGGCCTGAAGACACAGCCGTGTGTGGACAGGGAGTACAGTAGGGGGCTGAGGACACAGCCGTGTGTGTACAGGGAGTACAATAGGGGGCTGAGGACACAGCCGTGTGTGGACAGGGAGTACAGTAGGGGGCTGAGGACACAGCCATGTGTGGACAGGGAGTACAGTAGGGGGCTGAGGGACACAGCCGTGTGTGTACAGGGAGTACAGTAGGGGGCTGAGGGACACAGCCGTGTGTGTACAGGGAGTACAGTAGGGGGCTGAGGGACACAGCTGTGTGTGGAGAGGGAGTACAGTAGGGGACTGAGGACACAGCCGTGTGTGTACAGGGAGTACAGTAGGGGACTGAGGACACATCCCTGTGTGTACAGGGAGTACAGTAGGGGGCTGAGAGACACAGCCGTGTGTGGACAGGGAGTACAGTACGGGGCTGAGGACACAGCCGTGTGTGTACAGGGAGTATAGTAGCGGGCTGAGGACACAGCTGTGTGTGTACAGGGAGTACAATAGGGGGCTGAGGGACACAGCCGTGTGTGTACAGGGAGTATAGTAGGAGGCTGAGGACACAGCCGTGTGTGTACAGGGAGTACAGTAGGGGACTGAGGACACATCCCTGTGTGGACAGGGAGTACAGTAGGGGACTGAGGACACAGCCGTGTGTGTACAGGGAGTACAGTAGGGGACTGAGGACACATCCCTGTGTGGACAGGGAGTACAGTAGGGGACTGAGGACACAGCCGTGTGTGTACAGGGAGTACAGTAGGGGACTGAGGACACATCCCTGTGTGGACAGGGAGTACAGTCGGGGGCTGAGGGACACAGCCCTGTGTGGACAGGGAGTATAGTAGGGGGCAGGGGGACACAGCCGTGTGTGTACAGGGAGTACAGTAGGGGGCTGAGGGACACAGCCGTGTGTGGACAGGGAGTACAGTAGGGGACTGAGGAAACAGCCCTGTGTGGACAAGGAGTACAGTAGGGGGCTGAAGGACACAGCCGTGTGTGTACAGGGAGTTTAGTAGGGGGCTGAGGGACACAGCCATGTGTGGACAGGGAGTACAGTAGGGGGCTGAGGGATACAGCTGTGTGTTTACAGGGAGTACAGTAGGGGGATGAGGGACACAGCCCTGTGTGTACAGGGAGTACAGTAGGGGGCTGAGGGACACAGCTGTGTGTGTACAGGGAGTACAGTAGGGGACTGAGGACACAGCCGTGTGTGTACAGGGAGTACAGTAGAGGGCTGAGGGACATAGCCGTGTGTGTACAGGGAGTACACTAGGGGTATGAGGGACACAGCCGTGTGTGTACAGGGAGTACAGTAGGGCGCTGAGGGACACAGCCGTGTGTGGACAGGGAGTACACTAGGGGTATGAGGGACACAGCCGTGTGTGGAGAGGGAGTACAGTAGGGGGCATGAGGACACAGCCGTGTGTGGACAGGGAGTACAGTAGGGGACTGAGGAAACAGCCCTGTGTGTACAGGGAGTACAGTAGGGGGCTGAGGACACAGCCGTGTGTGTACAGGGAGTACAGTAGGGGGGCTGAGGACACATCCCTGTGTGTACAGGGAGTACAGTAGGGGGCTGAGAGACACAGCCGTGTGTATACAGGGAGTACACTAGGGGTATGAGGGACACAGCCGTGTGTGTACAGGGACTACAGTAGGGGGATGAGGGACACAGCCGTGTATGGACAGGGAGTACAGTAGGGGGCTGAGGGACACAGCTGTGTGTGTACAGGGAGTACAGTAGGGGGCTGAGGGACACAGCCCTGTGTGTACAGGGAGTACAGTAGGGGGCTGAGGGACACAGCTGTCTGTGTACAGGGAGTACAGTAGGTGGCTGAGGGACACAGCCATGGGTGTACAGGGAGTAGAGTAGGGGGCTGAGGACACAGCCGTGTGTGCACAGGGAGTACAATAGGGGGCTGAGAACGCATCCTTGGGGTATCCAGTGTTGAGTGCAATTGTGGTCGAGGTGCAGATATCTCTCTCCACAGATTGTGGTCTGTGGGTCTGAAACCGGGGGATCAAGTTGCAGAGGGAGGAGCTGCGACTAAGGTCACGGAATTTTGAGATCAGTCTGGAGGGAATAACGGTATTGAAGGTGGAGCTGTAGTCAGTGAGCAGGAGTCTGGTGAAAGTGTCCTTGTTGTCTCGATGTCCCAGGGATGAGTGCAGGGATCGGGGTATGGCATCCGTTCTGGACCTGTTACATCAGTCGGCAAATTATAAGGGATCAGGTTAGGCTGGGAGACTGGAGCTGATGTGGGCCATAACCAGCCTTTCAAATCACTCCATGTTTATTGAGGTCAGAGTTACTGGACTGTAGTCATTAAGGCACGTTACATGTGCTTTCTCACTTACGAGGATGCTGTGGTCTTCTCCAAGCTGGTTGGGACTTCAGCTTGTAAGACAGAAAAGCTGTAGTTGTATATGAATACCTTGACCAGATGGTCCTCATAGGCACTGAGTACACAGCCGGGAACATTGTTCAGGTCTGTCGCTTCCCTTGCCTTGACTCTCAGGAAGAATGATCATGTCTGCAGCGGTGACAGCGGGCACAGATACATCCGAGGCTGTCGGGGCAGGTTTCAGCCTGGCAGTCACACAGTCATTCATCGTAGACATTCCTTCCCCCACCTCCCTCCATCGTCATCAACACACAGTTTCTCCAGACAGAATGACATCAATAGACTGGGATTGTGCACAATCATGAAGTAAACTCACCACAAAACGGGGCAGGGTGTGCTTCTACTGAGAGTCAGTGGAGCAGGGAGTGAAGACTTTGCAGGTGTAATTCCACTCAAGCCATTGCTTCAACATGAATGGAGTCAAGCACCTTGAGTGTTGTGCCTTGTAGATGGTGGACAGTCCTTAGGGAGCCAGGAAATGTATTATATCTGGACAAATTGGACAAAGGAGCTGAGGGCAGTTTTGCTAAGTTTGAAGATGATGCAGTGATGGTTTGCTGGGAAGATGATATTGAGGAAGTGGGGAGGCTGCAGAAAGACTTGGACAGTTTTGGACTGTGGGAAAACATGTGGCTGATGGAACACACTATGGAATCGTGTGAGATTATTCACTTTGATAGGCGGAATAGAGGCAGACACTGTGTTATAATAGGATCCGTTCAATCTGAAGCACAAAAGGATTTTGAAGCACTCGTCCTCCCTTATGGTTAATGTGCAGGTTCAGTTGGCAGTTACAAAAGCAAATGCAATGTTCACGTTCGTTTCAAGAGAACAAGAATACAAGAGAGGAGACATACTGTTGAGAATGTAATGGGCAATGGTCAGACGGCATTTGGCATATTGTGAACTGCTGAGGGATGACGGCTTGTCATATGAGCGGCAGTGTGTGTACTCGATGGAACTTAGAGAAGAATGGCGGGGGGGGGCGCATCTGATTGAAACTGATCGATTACTGCAAAGATTGATATAGTCAGTGTGTAGAACATATTTCCACTAGACAGAGAGACAATGCTAAACCAGCATAGTGCAGAATTGTAAGTCTCTGATCTGCTCTTGTAATTATATGTTGATTTGACTTCACGTTCTGGTCAGTGGTAACCCCTGTGATATAGATGGTGGGAGGATTCAGTGTAGCCAGTAGTCCATTAATCTGTTGAATGTAAGCTACTATCTGTGAGTCTTACCTGGCGGGAGTACATTGTGTCTATTATGATTGTCATTTGTAATCTGGTCATGTTGAAGGATTGAGCCTGTTACACCAGTATTGTTGATTTTAACTAAAAAGGTGCAATTTATCACAGCACTCAGCAACAATATGTCATCGAATACGGAACACCTTTCCAATAACAGAAAAAGTCTAAAATATTCACTATTAGAAACACTGATTTCCTGTTCGTGTTCAAATCAGATAATCTGTCCCATCGAGATGCTCGACTTGGAACTATTTATTTTAAAAAATATTTTTTGGATGTGGGCAACACTAGATGGGTCCAGCATTTCTCGCCCGTCCCGAGTTGCCCTTGAGAAGGTGGTGGTGAGCTACCTTCTCGAACTGGTGCAATCTACGTGCTGTGCGTTGACCCACAAGTGATTAAGGAGAGAATTCTAGTGTTTTGAACCAACAACAGGGAAGGAACTGCGATATATTTCCAAATCAGAATGTTGACTGGTTTGGAGGGGAATTTGAAGTTGGTGGTGTTCCCAAAAGTCTACTGCCCTTGTCAGTCTCCATGGAAGTGTTCGTGAAATTGGAAGAAGCTCTCTGAGGATCTTTGTGGAATTTCTGCATTGTGTCTAGTAGATAGTACGCACTGCTGTTCCTGAGCGACCGTGTTGAAGGGAGTGAATGCTTGTGGATGTGGTGCAAATCAAATGGGCTGCTTTATCCTGGATGGTGTCAAGCTTCTTTAGTGATATTGGGGCTGCACTCAGTCAGGCAAGTGAGGATTATTACATCTCATCCCTGACTTGTGCCTTGTAAATGTTGGACAGGCTTTGGGAAGTCAGAAGGTGAGTTAATCGCACAGTATTCCTAGCCTCTGATCTGCTCTTATCTGTGACAAGTCCAGTTGAGTTTATGGTCACTAATACGCCCCAGGATTTTGATAGTGGGGAAATTTAGTGGGGATAATGCTGCTGAATAACAAGTGGTTATATTGTTTCTTATTCGGGATGGTCATTGTCTGGATTTGTGTGGCACGAATGTTACTTGCAACTTGTCAGCCCAAGCCTGGATAATCCCAACTCCCGACCTTATGATGGAAGGAAGGTCATTGTTGAAGCTGCTGAAGATGTTTGGACCTCGAACATTATCCTAAGGGACTACTGCAGAGATGTTCTGGAGCTGAGAAAGCTGACCTCCAACAACAATGACCATCTTCCTATCTGTCAGTTATGACTCCAATAATGCAGTGTTGGCCTGCGATACCGTTTTTGCTTGGGGTCCTTGATGTCACATTTGGCAGAATGCAGCCTTGATATCAAGGGCTGGAATTCAGTTCCTTTTTCTATATTTGAACCAAGACTGTGATGTGGTCAGGAGCTGAGTGACCCTGGTGGAACACAAAATGGGCGTCCCTGAGCAGGTGCTGCTTGATAACACTGTTGATGACACCTTCCATCACTTTACTCATGACGGAGAGTAGACTGATGAGGCGGTATTGGGTCGGGTTGACTTTGTCCTGCGTTTTATGTACAGAAGATACTTGAGGAGTTTTCCCCATTGTCTGTTTGTAACCGTACTGGAACAGCTTGTCGAGGGAAGTGGGAAGTTCTGGAGTCCAAGTCTTCAGGACTATTGTCGGCACGTTATCAGGGTTAGAGCCTTTGCAGTATTCAGTACCTTTAACCGTTTCTTGATATCAGTCAGTCGAATTTGCTGAAGACTGCTCTCTGTAATGATGGGGACCACGGGAGGAGACCGAAATGGATCATCCACTCAAAACTTCTGACTGAAGATTGCTGCGAAAGCTTCAGCCTTAACTTTTGCACTGATGTTCTGGGATCTTTCATCATTGAGGATGGGGATATTTGTGGAGACTCCTACTCCAGTGAGTTGTTTGATCATCCAACACCATCCATGATCAGATTAGGAGGACCCCAGAGCTTAAATCTGATGCATTATTGTGGGATAGCTCAGTTGTGTCTGTCCTTGCTGTTTATGTTATTTGGCAGGCAAGTATTTCTGTTTGGAAGCTTCAGCAGATTAACATTTTATTTTTGTATATTCCTGGTTCTGCTCGTGGCATGCCCTCCTGCACTCTCCATTGAACCAGAGTTGATCCTCTGCCTTGATGGTAATGGTTGAGTGGGGGGATATGATGGGTCGTGACATTACAGTTTGTGCTGGAGTACAGTGCTGCTGCTATTAATGATCCACAGTGTCTTATGGATGCTAGTCTTGAGTTGCTAGATCTCTTCGAAATCAGTGCCATTTAGCATGGTGATAGTGTCACACAACACAATAGAATTTATTCTGAACCTGACCACGAGACTTTTACCGATACTGTCACGGACAGATACGTCTGTAGTTGGTAGATCGGTGAGGATGAGGTCATGTATGATTTTTTTTTCCCTTCCTGTTCTTTCCCTCACCACCTGCTGCAGACCCAATCTAGTAGCTATGTCCTTTAGGACCCGACCAGCGTGATCAATAGTACTGCTGCCGAACCATTCTTGATGGTCGACTTTGAAATCCCCCAGCCAGAATACACTTTGTGCCCTTGCCACAGTCAGTGCTTTCTCCAAGTGTGGTTTAACATAGAGGAGAACTGATTCAGATGAGGAATGACGTTACGTGGTAATCAGTAAGAGAATTTTATGTCCATGTTTCATCTGAAGCCATGGGACTTCATTAGGTCTGGAGTCAATTCTGGAGAATCCCAGAGCAACTACCTACCTACTATATCTCTCTGAATTGCCCCCTCTGCTGGATAGGTCCTGCCTTTGGGGCAGGACATATCCAGGGATGGTGATGGTGGTGGCTGGGTTATTTTTGTAAGGTATGATTCCGTGAGTATGACTATGTCAGGCTGTTGATTGAATAGCCTGTAAGGCAGTTATCCCAGTTTTGGCACTACCCCTTAGATGATAGTAAGGAAGACTTTGGAGGTTCTACAGTGATGTTTCTAATGTTGACTTTTCCAGTGCACAGTTTGATGCCATGTGGTCCAGCCGGTTTCATTTCTTTGAAACTTTGTAACCATTGGTCCAAGTGAATGACTCACTGGACCATTTCAGGGGGCGATTGGGAGTCAATGACGTTACTTTGGGACTGGATTTGCATGTTAGCCAGACCAGGTGAGGATAGAAGATTCCATCATTGAAGGATATTAATGATCCTGATGGATTTTTGTAAAAATCGGCAATGATTTTATTTTCATAGGTAGATTCATAATTCCAGGGATATTTTAAAATTATTGAATGGAATCTCCAGCATCTGCAGTGGCAGGATTCGAACCTGGGTCCAAAGAACAGGAGCTGATTGTCTGGATTGATAATCTAACGGTAACACCATGAGGCCTACTTGGAACCACATGTTGTACTCAACTGCTATTTCTTGTGTTGCCCTGTTTTTCATTCATTGATTATGTTATTCTGGAATTTCATCCATCATTAAATCCTGATTGAAATACACAGTCATGAACGTCATCTCGACCGCTTGAATTTCATTCAATCTCTTTGGTTTGAACAGACATTTCAAGGCAGCTGCACATCAGAAAAGAACAGGAAGTAAGAATGGCTGACTGTGCACGGTGCCTGTCACGGGACCAGCATGTCTGGGTATATCAGTTAGTCTGATCGTCGAGTAGGATAAAAGATTGGCAGGACGTCAAGGGTCAATGGGTCTGCAATGTGCTGTACTGTTCTGTGTTTTATGTTACACCCAGCCTGTGGATTCTTATCAATTGTTGAATGTGTGAGGGAGTGATATGTGTAAGATCAGGAAGCTGGGGAGGGGCGTTAGCCCAAAACTTCCAGTTATGTTGTTCATTGTTCCATTCACCTGAATGCCAGTATGTGCGGTGTCCTACATCAGGCAGGTTCCGCCAAGTTCAGTTATTAACGTGATTATTGACTTGTCATTTGCTGTTCTTTTCTTCAGATACAATCTGTTGTGTGACCCATGTATTAATCAGATGTTTGCTAAGTTGAGTGAATTAGGCAAAAATAAGACATCAACTATGATTATTCAACTGAACTATAATCTCTGAAAAGAATTAGGTTGATTCTATATTTATGAATCAAAAATATAAACTCCTGTCAAGATTTTCTCAAACAGAAATAAGGAATGTACATTTTATTTTGTATCGAACAAACAACATGGATGTAACTTTTTTGGTGATCAGAATTACATACACAATGTCAGGATCAAAAATAATGCATTGTCACTCCAACATTTTGAAAGCGGTTGGCTTCTGAATGATTACATGTGCAGGGGTGGCAAACGGTTGAATAATCAAATACAGTTAGCGTTCTTATACGTTTATACATAATCAATCAGTTTAATTTCTCACTGAAATGTACAAGCTTCATCTATTTGCCAGCGAATTAAAAATGGCTATAATTCAACATGCACTGTGAATATTCAACTAAATAAATGATTTGTGTTATCAAATTTTAGTGAACAATAATTTGAAAACGTTTACTTTTTAGAAAGAAATGTTATTTAATTTGAAATGCAGACAGTGAACAAAAACAATAAACATATTATCGTGTGAGTTAAAAGTCAGACCTTTTCAAAGAGACTTGTGCCAAAGCAATGACAGTTTTGTTTTCGTAATTGGAGTTCAACATTTAAAATATTCATGTTCTGAGCAATAATTAGACTATATAATAAAAATGGTCTTGCAATACTTGCATTTGCAATGCTTATGTTGCACTAAATAATCAGATCTGTGCGAGCATTTACAATGGGAAATAATCGTAGACTGACTTTTATTCACATCAGACACATGATAGAGTGTGTGCATCAGCTCCAGGAATGTCTCCAAAGCCCCTCCCATTTGCTAGCCTTATCTCTGCAGCCTGTTAAATTCATTTTTCCAAATACATATCCAGATCTCTTTCTGATCTTCATCCACAACTCTCCCAGGCAGTCCATTCGAAATCCTAACAACTCTCTCAATAAAGAAGTTTTTCCTTATCTCAAACTGGTTCTTTTGTTGACAATCTTGGAATTAGAACTCCTTGATGCTGTAATGCCAACTAACGGAAACAGAGTATTCCTGTTTTACTCTACAACTTTATTTCATACTTTTGAGCTCCACAATAAGTTCACATATTTGTCTGTTCTCCTCCAGGAAGAATAAGCCTTGCAAGAACTGTAACAAACACTACATTGGAAAAACAGGCAGAAACTAGCCAAATGGATACATGAACAACAGCTATCCAGAAAAAAGACATGACCCACTATCACTAGTATCCTTACATACAGATGAGGAAGTACACCATTTCGACTGGGTCCATCTAGGACAAATCAAACAGAGACACGCACGAGAATTACTAGAAGCAGAGCATTCCAACCGGAACTCTATCAACAAACACATCGATTTTGATTCCATCTAACACTCTCTGAGAAAAAGAACCGGACATAAAATCACCAATATTGGAAATTATATCACTGACTCAAGGAAACCTAAACACATAAATAGCAAGTGGGACATAATACCAGCACTTTAACAGAGGCTCACTGATAATGTTCCCATGTACAGTGATGAACCATCTGAAAATGAACTCTCCAGCTCAGCGAGCAAATTGACATCCAGAAGAAGCGCAATTTCTCTCATCCTCCCTTTAACTAAATCCTTAATTCCAGTTATCATTCCCATTATTTTAAGGTTATTTGTATTCTTCTGCAAAGTAATTTGGTGTCTGTCTGTCTGTCTTATGAATGTGTGTGTATGTTTTTTTTGGGCGGGGGGGTGGGTGCGAGATAGAGAGAGGGCGAGAGAGACAGACGGAGAGAGAGGCAGAGACAGAGAGAGAAAACAATTCTCTATAATCTCTCGATTACTCCCCGTGCCATGTGGAAAAGAGGGATGCATGAGGAAGGCAGTATAGCTTAACACGTTGTTAACAAGCTCGTTCAAGGGTGGGGATTTCAGATTGTTGGATCATTGCGATCTCTTCCAAGACAGGCGAGGAACTTTACAAAGAATACAGGTTGTATCTTAACTGGACGAGCACCAACATCCTTGTCGGGAGGTGTTCTAGTGCAAGTCAGATGGATTTGAATAAACCAGGAGAGTGAGAACCAAAGCAGCAGATCAGGAACTGAGCAGAAGGTCGAGGTGAATAGGACATCAGGCACGGCCAGTCTAATGACCATGCTGAGAGAAGGAATCAAATCAGTCCAAAATATGAGTTGGGAGTTGGAATAAATTATAGAGATTAGGCGCAAGTTTTTCAGGGATTAATAAGTAAGGATGGAGAGTGGAGGGGATGTGAGGGAGTGAGGTGTATGAGAGCAGAGAAACAGTGCACAAGAAAATGATAAAGTGGAAAGAGGGTGGGTTGGGGAATTCTGTGAGAAACAACTGGCAGAAAAAACACAGGAAAACTTGCTGTTTGTCAAAGTGAATACCTGGGAAAGAATTTATTATGCTTCAGCGAAATAACATCCTTGTTGCTCGAGGTGTTTATTATAATGGAGGAAAAGCTGTGTTCAAATTATGGCTGTAACTATAATAATGGTGGCAAACAGCTAGAATAGTGTCCGTGCTGTTGTTGGACAATGCTTGCACAGACCATGTGAATTACCCTGGATGTTCCCAGAGATGGCTGGGCTGACTTTGGTTGAGTAAGTGCTGAAGCTGCATGAGATGCTGCTGCTTTGTAATACAGAAATTTACTGAGTACCATCAAAGGAACAAAGCAGCAAATGCCATTGCTTATTGTTTCAGAATATACCAGAGTGTTCATGGCTGCCACTGCAAAGAATCATGCAATGAAAAACATGCTCATCACGCCTGTGCCAGCAAATGCACATCCAAAGGCTTTTTAAACGTTTGTGAGGTTACCTGCCTCAACCACCTTCCTAGACAACACATTCCAGATTCAGGCTCCCCTCTCAGTTCGATACACATTCCATAAATTCTCTTAAAAACCCCTCCCTTTCTCTTTAAAAGTGGGTCCCTTTGTTTTTGACCCTTTGAGTAAGGAAAACAGCTGTTGTCTGTTCATCGTCTCCATACCCCTGATGTTATTGTACACCTGTACCAGATTCCCTCCTCAACCTTCCCCGCAAGCAAAAAAACAAGCAAATTTAGCCCTCCTCTTTCATACTCACTTTTGAGTACTTACTTGTCTTGTTATTTCTGACTTTCATCTTCCCAATTTATCGGTGTTAAACTTCATCAGGCCATTGATCTGACTATCTGAATAATTTGTTTATATCCTCCTGTAGCCTAACCCTTCCCTCCTGACTGTGATCCACCCCCAGCCCATCTTTGTGTCATCCACAGCATTGATCATCATTTCACTGCTCCCCACTCCCACATTCTCACAATCGTCATTTCTGAATATCACAAACAAGCCGTGATTTCCTTCCTGTTCTCCAGATGTTATTCAGAGGATTATTTGACAATTCCAGTTTCTTGCTTTCCCTATGTTGGTGAATTGATGACGGATGTAATGAAGACATTTTATGAGGGAGCCACAAATAGCATTTTCGACACAGAGTTGAATTCACTTTTTACACTCTGCCTCTCTGCTTGTTTTATTTATAAACCTTGTAAATAAATTAGTATAAACTGGGTTTGGCATCTTGCGCTGGAACATTAGCATTTTGTGTGGCACTGTTCTTTGTAACACTCCCTGCAATAGCCAGAGCTGACGAAATGTTTCATCTACAGGATGGACTTGGACTCATGCATTGTTTGTTTAATTCAACTGGTGTGATGAGGATAAATATTCAATCAAATTCTATATTATGGGCAAACTGCAGAAGGTCAAACCATATTCTCATATCTACCTTGAATTGGAAGCAAATACATACTGGAAAATAATCAAAAACATTGAAACACCACAGTAGGGGAGGAAAAAAAACCATGTCGTCTGCACTTGATGGAGATTTAGAAATATATAGTACATGTGCAACCTGAACAAGGACCAAGCGATAGAAGAGAGAGTGCAAGAAATCCTTTCTTAATTTTGAATGTATTCCCGATCCCGATTTTCTTGAACAGTGATGGTTTCTCATCCAATCTCACCATCCAGTCTTTTCTGCATATAAACCAACATTTTCCGTATTACATTCAGTTCTGAGGAAGGGGCACTGGACCTGAAACGTTAACTCTGATTTCTCTGCACAGATGCTCCCAGACCTACTGAGCAGTTGCAGCAACTTCTGTTTTGTTTCAACATTTTCATCGCAAGTTCTCACAATACAACACATTATCGATATTTAGAGCCCTGTCAAACAGAGGAACTTTGTAATTTCTCATTTAATGTCCATAACAAATTACCCAAGATTCAACTGAGATAACAAATTTGTTGTTATCATTCAGATCAGACACTTTGTCACAGTTCAGAATGAAGAAAGAAATCAAAAGAGCTGGAGCGAAACTCAGTGGATCTGGCAACATCAGAGCAGAGTTGCAAAACAAAACCTTTGATTCTAATAGGACTTTTCAGAACAGTGTCACATCATATGACATATGTTAATTCTGTTTGTCTCTGCAGACACTTCCTCACCTTTTTCGTTTCTCCAGCATTTTCTATTTGTTTTTCATTTTTCTATTATCTCTATATTTCATGTTTCTTGACAGGTCTACATGTTGACCTTGGTAATATTTGGACAATGTGGTCATTTCATGTTTCTATTACAGTTGGTGTGCCTGTGGCACCTGAATTACAGCCGAAATCTGTTTCTTCTTTAAAACAGAAAGTAACAAAAATGATGAACATCCTGGAAATCTCTGGAAATCTATTTTGTTTGAAAATGCATAATAGAGGCAGTTGAACTTCATGAAATAATAGGGATAGATTTTTGATAATGGAACACTTGTGTCCTTCATTGAACAAGCTTGTCTCCCCAATTTCCAAAAGCTTTCAATGCATAACATAGAATTATTACGGCAAAGGTGGTGAAAACTCAGCCCATTGTCTCTTCCAGTTTGGAGTGAGCGATATTTCTACTATTATTCTCCTGTATTGTCCACGTAGCCCAGTACATTTTGTTATTAGCCTCTGCTTTTAATTGTAACCATCCTGCCAGATATGAACAATATGATCAATCTCAAACAAAAACAGACGTTGGAGGGAAAGCTCAGCAGGTCTGGCTGTATCTGTGAAGAGACATCAAAGTTAATGCTTCAGATGCGGGGACCCTACTCAATCTGTTTTCCCAATGATTAAATGGTGTGTATATAAAATATAGTTCACTTTTTCACATTTAAAATTATCGTATTCCGTTCACATTGTCATTGAGCATTACATATCCCAAACATTGGCTCGTTCCTTGTTGTGAACTATATTTAATTCTATCTGACGTTAAGAGTGATGATGACTGGGGAATATCATTGTACTTCCCATGCAGTCTCCGCAGCCACTGGCCCCATTCCGCCCGATCTACGAGGTAAATCTGACTTATTAATTCGTAAGTCTTAATGAATAAATTCACGTTTGGTTTTGGACTGAGTGGAAAACAGGTAAAAATTACTGCTTTACAGCAAATAAAACTGCATTAAGATGTTTGTCAATTTGTATAAATTAATTACTCAAACATATTCTAATGGAAGGTTCAACGTTTCTGGATTAGAGCAGTGAGAGGAACATTCAGAGAAGTCCACACTTCCTGTCTATGTTCAGGGCAATTGTGCCCAGTGACAGTCTGTTGGCTGGGGTTTGTTCCCATGAAGGGGAGATCAGCTCAGTAACAACATCCTGATTGTGTTTCTTTTTTTTGTGGAGGGGCGGAGATTCGGGGTACGATGGTGACAGCATTGCAAGTGTACAAACGGGCAGTCATCTAGCCTGCAATAAGAAAACGTCCATCATTCTCCCTCACAACTGACTTCACTAGAGGAATTGGTGATAGGAGATGTGACCAGTAGCCAGCGATGTCAGCATCCAGTCCAGTCCAGTCCAGATATATTGTGAACTGAATGTGCTGTATTGAAAGTTAAAGCTGTTTGCTCAGTGACTGTGATTGATGTCAGTCTCCATGCATTGTAACTGTGTCACTGGAGGGTATCCCTCTCCTATTGGTGAGGGGCTTCACTCAGTGCGCTATCCCAGCCTAGGAGCCGATGCATCAGCTCCAACAGTAACAGGGATCAGCAGCTACACAGACGTGGAGAGGACACATCTGAATCTGGGAATAATGGACTGGATAATTACACAAATGGAGAGGAGGCTTTCCTTGGGTCTTTTCAACATTTCCCTCTGCTGGAAATGTCTACCTTATTGGATATTCGTGGTGCTGATTGGGCGGGGTGGAGAGTGTGTTACTAACCTATGGTGGAGGAGCGACGCTCCGAAATCTAGTGTGCTTCCAATTAAACCTGTTGGACTATAACATGGCGTTGTGTGTTTTTTAACTTTGTACACCCCGGTCCAACACCGGCATCTCCAAATCATAACCTATTCTCGCTATTGTTGGTGTTCTCTACCTCTGTCCATTCATTAATCGCATAAACTATTTTGAACTTCATTGCAATTTCTATTATCTATATTTGCCAATGAAAGAAACTTTTATCGTCAATTTCAATTGCAGTTCCCATTCATCTGAATTGCAGACCACTCCCTTACATCTGAGAACAAAACTGTGCACAACCTCAAGATCCCTTTTGGCCCTGAATTGATTTATGTATCTTGTTCTCTCTGTCACGAACCCTGTCCACTACCAGCTCACATTATCCCCAGTCTCCATCTCTGCGTCAGTGCTGTGGCTGAACAAACCATTGTCTGCTCGTTGGTAAAATTCAGACTTTATGTTTCAAGCTCTCTTCTGGCCACTTTTCCAGTTACAAGTATTTGAATCACAAAATTGTTCTTGTCTCGGACGTTACTTCATGTTTAGGACAATGTATCAGAGTCGGAATGTCGCTGGACATAATTCAGGAAAAAAGCTTATTAAACGAAAGACATTGTTTCAAGCGATTTGTTTCAAGTCCTACCACAGCTGATGGCAGAACTTAAATAAAAATGATAAGAATTGCAATAAAAGTGAATTTCACGAAAAACAACTATAAAACCACATTTTGTCTGAACAGTTTCCTGTTTCACTGATGACCTTCGGTAAAGAAATCTAATGTTACTACCCGCTCTGGGTTAAGTGTGACTTCAGACCCATATCAATGTGCTTGACTTTCTATTGGCTAGTGGAATGTCGTCAGAGTCAGGGCAATTAGTGATGATTAACAAATGCTGCCCTGGGCAGAGATGTCGACTTCCCATGGAATAACAAATTTGAAGGTTAAACAAATTTGAAAGATGCTGGAGATCTGAAATTGCATAAATAATGCAAGGAAAAGATCAGAAAGTGCTGGGAAGCTTTTCTGAACTGAAAGCAGCTGGAAAATAGTGTGAACAATGCTGGTGACAAAGAAGTCTGCTTTGAAGGGCAGGAGGAGTGAGTTGAATCGATAGAGAAAGAGAGAGATAGAAGACAAAGAGCAAACAAAGGGAATGATGATCAGCTGGGGTGGAAATAAAATGTGAGAATCACCTCATTTATTTTTAACTTTTCAAATCTTCCTGAATATCACGCCCATGCTGCTACACGTATCCCCCGCTTTTAAAAAAATCGCATTTTGCCATTTCCCTTTCCGAAAAACCTCCATTACGCCCTGTTTTCACTAATCAAAAGAAATCCGTAGAGGATTTTCACTTTTAACAAGAAAAGTAAATTTTCCCCACATAAATTAATGATACCTCACTTTATGCCATATCAGCTAATGAAAGGCTTTGTAGGATCACTCTATTTTCAGATACCGAGGGAAATCTCTATCTATCTAAGATCATGTTTAAAGTGATTTGATCCCACCTGTCTGTGTTCCCTGAGTGTCGTCATGTTCTTATATTTATTAATGGGATATAGGTATCGCTGGCTGGGCCAGCATTAGTTCACTTTGTTGATTGCCCTTGAGAAGACCTTGAGCCTCACAGGGCACTTACACAGAGTGAGGCGGACAAGGTGACAGCAACACAGGAGCAGTGCGATTCAAGATCGAATTTAGCAAGATTAATATTATTTGAAAAATTAGAGATGTAAATTCGTCATTCTAATTACGGTAGGGAAGAAGGTGTTCCTGAGCATGCTGGTCCATGTTTTCAAGTCTCTGTATCTCCTCCTTTTTGGAAGAGGTTGTAGGAGATCATTACCAGTTTGGGAGAGATATTTGATGTTGCCAGACTTTCGCTGACAATGAGAAGTATAAATGGATGGAAGGTTGTCCTCCATGATAGTATGGGCTGTGCACAAAAACGTCTGTAGTTTCTTATGGTCCTGGGAAGAGCAGTTACTGTCACACTATAATGCACGTGAATCGAATGCTTTCAGTTGCCAGCATGCAGAGCACTGGGAGAAGGCAGTTCCAAAATATTTAGATGTAACAATTGGTTGTTAAATGGATATCTACATTCTGGTTGCTGTTTTGACAACAATTGAAATTTAACCAATAAATTTAAATTATGTTTAAGATACCAAAACATAATTGAATTTATTGTATTGCCAACATCCAACCAAAGAGCCATCACATGCTTCAAGAGAATAGAGAAGCCATCACCATCACAACGAGAGAGAAATACATGGACACGTAGAAGGAGAGAGAGAACACAGCGAGGCAAACAGAAGGACAGTCAGTAAAACAGAGAAAGGAAACAAAATAAGAAACAAACATTCACAAGAACAGGGAGAAGGGGAGATAGTAAGTTATGGGAAAGAAACAGAAGACAGATAAAAGGAAAATACAAGGAAACAGACAGTGTGAGAGAAATAGTGAGATACAAAGCACACAGGGAGTGGGGATGGGGTCACAGTGTGCTGGGGGTGGTGAATGGGAGGTTCTGGGGCTGAGGACCAGAGACAGCTGGGAGTGAGCACTGTCGTAACTGAGGGAAGGGAGGTGAGGATTTACTTTGACCTTTACCAAGAAATGCAGACAGAGCAGAGTAAACAATGATGTACAGAACAATGGCTATAAAATATGTTTGAGAGCCATGCAGGTTACGATGCACAGGAACAAGATCAGCATTATCTGAGATTAGGGAGTCCACTCATCAGTCTAATAACAGTCAGGAAGAAGCTGTTCCTGAACCAGCTGCTCAGTGTTTTCAAGCTTCTGTACCTTTTAGTCTGAGGGAAGAGGTTGGAGGAGACCATTACTGGGGTCTGATGGGTCATTGCTAATCTTATAACAAAGAACATTCCAGCACAGAAACAGGCCATTCGGTGTTCCGAGCCTGCGCCGATCCAAATCCTCTATCTCAACCTGTCGCCTATTTTCTAAGGATCTGTATCCCTTTGTTCCCAGCCTATTCATGCATCTTTCCAGAAACATCTTAAAATAAACCACTGGTCACAGTTCTCCATTTTGAGAAACTCCCTCCCTTTACTACTCTCTGCCTCCTGTTGCCCAGCCAGTTCTTTATCCACCAGCTCGTGCATCGTGACCTCACTTTCGACATTCCCCGACCATGGGGAAACATACCAAACGCCTTCCTGAAGTCCACGTACATGACATCTACAGTGCCTCCTTCATCAATCAACTTTGTCACTTCCTCAAAGAAATCTATTGATTTGGTAAGACATGACCTTCTCTACACAAAACCATGTTGCCTATCACTGATAAGACTATTTTCATTCAAATAAGAATAATTCCAATCTCTGGACCCTGTTTTTGTGGAGTTTTTTTACAATCTCCCCGTGTCTGCATTGGCAGAATTAACTCGTTTCTCTCTTCACAGTATGTTTCTATGTTTGTTTCAGGTCTCTGCCATCTGCAGTATATTTACTTGTATTTGATGGAGAATTGCTGCAAATATGACGGGTTTATTGTAAAAGTGGCACTGGTGCTCGGGCTCCCCGAGTACAGGGGAATCTTGCCCAGCTACTGATGTGAGTGCATGTCTCTGATTACCTACTCCGTCTCTCTCGAGCCCTGAGTCCATCCGTTATTGCATGCAGCCTTTCACCGAGCCATCCCGGGGTTCCCCACACCCCATCGCCTGGCACTGGATGCTCCCTACGCAAGGAGCGCACAAAGACACTGGGCACTTTCTGACACGCTAGGGATCCGGGTTAACGACCCAGCCATTAAAAGGAACTGAATAGCTAAAATCCAATTGAACAGCAAAGCAGAGTAAACAGGCAGAATGACAGCCATCTGTTATGACATTTTCAGGTCTTTTGGACTAATTTCTGTTTATCCACGTCCACTTACAAATAGATGCTCCATATGTATACCTTGTCACACAGGTTTGGTGAAGGTGATAGATATCAGATTCGTTGGACTACACTTTCATAGTTAATGAGATCACACTGAGTTTTTATTGTCAAGTCTATCCATTTCAAAGTCAAGATCGTGCCGGAGTTATGCTGAAAGGATTTTTGAATGTTGGAGAGACTAGATTATGCCACGTGCCAGTGAAGTTAGGAATAGGAAGGCAGTATAGTTAGAAACATGGCCAAAGAGCTGGTAGGGTAGGCAGCACTTGCAATATGTGGATCATTGGGATTCCCGGGTCGGTAGGATATACACAAGAAGGACTGGATGCATCTGAACTGGCAGCAATCTCCGATATGTGGGTCATTGGGAATCCTGGGTCAGTATGAAATACACAAGAAGGACGGGATGGATGTGAACCGGCAGCAATCTCCTGCAGGCAGGTTTGCTATTGTCACTCAGGGGGGTTTAAACTAGTGTGGTGTTGGGGGGGGGGGGGTAGGGGTAGTGGGGGAGCCAGAGCAGTACGTCCACAAGCACATGATTGAAGAGGAGTTGGAGACTAATCCCAGTACAGCTAAGACCAACAACAAACTGGCAGTGTGGAGTGAACACAATGGGACTGGCAGTCGGAAGTATGCTGATTTTAATGTGAGCAGTATGACAGGCAAGGTAGATGAGCTTGGAGTTTAGAGTTTGAATGAGTACATTTCACTATGATATAACTATTACAGAGATTTGGTTGAGAGAGGGATCAGAAAACTGTAAATCCAATGGGTCCAGAGAGAGTTGAAGAATGTGCATTGAGAGGCTGGAGACTGTTGTTTGAAGCATAATAAATATCCTGCAGTTTATTGGAATTGGACAGTGTGTGATGAAATGTACAGATAGAAGGGACAATGGAGGAAACAGAAATTGTCTGTTTGCAATATTTTCTGCTTTACTGACAGTCTTTTCTTATCTCCTATTACCAGAGAATAGACAACGAGAATTTACATCAGGGAAACTAAAACCAAGTATCAGGTCAGGATCTGATGGAGTTGGGCTGAAGTGTATTTATTTCAATGGAAGAATTATTATGGTTAAGACCGATGAACTGACAGCCTGAATCCGTGCATGGGACTATGATGTTGCAGCTTTACAGAGACTTGGTTGAGAGAGGGAAAGGACTGGCCATTTAACATTCCAGGGTTTGATTGTTTTATGTGAGATGGAGAGAAAGGTAAAAGAGTTGGACGTGGTGTTTTAATAATCGGGAGAATGCTCCATCTGTACTTGAGGAGGACATACAGGAGGGACTATCCACTGCAGCAATATGGTTAAAGGTCAAAAATAAGATGGCTGCAAGCACTGCGTTACTATAATCCCTCCAACAGCCACGGAGGGATTGAGGAACAGAAATGTACGTCGATTAAGGAAAGGTGTATTAAAAACAGAGTGGTCATAGTGAGTGACTTTAAGATCTCCAGTAATGACTGGGAGTCCCTTGGAGCAAGAGGCTTAGACGGGGCAGAATTTATTAACTGCAACAGTATTTGGATAGTCCAACAAGAGGAAGAGCCATACTGGATCTTGTATTGGCTAATGATCCTGGTCAGGTAACTGACCTTTCAGTGGGGCATAATTTTAGAAACAGTGGTCACAGCTCCTTCAGATTTTCGATCGTTACGAACATGGATAAGTCAGGACCTTGTGTGAAGCTACTGAATTGGCGGAAGGCAAATTCCGTGAGCATCAGGCAGAGCTAGGCCATGTCAATTGGGAGGAGCTGCTATCAGGGAAATCCACATTTTGTATGTGGGAACTGCTTGTTAAATCCTGACAGCAAAATCATCTGGTGAACGTCCTCCCGCCTGCACGAATTTCAATCTATTTTGTTTGAACAGATATTTCAAGGCCACTGCATAACAGGCAACAGGAAGAGATAAAGGATGATTCTGCACTGTGTCCTTCGCAGGACCAGCTTGTCTCTCTAGGCACCTGATGTCTTTATTGTGCTGAAGTCTTCATTGTGGTTCAGAGAGCTTCAGAATTAATAGAGCACTGAACGAAGCCGTTTAGCCAATTGTACAACGATGAGCTCTCCAGCATCACAATTTGAAAACAGAGAGAACTGTGTGTGTGTGTGTGCGAGAGAGAGAGAAAAATTAACAGAGAAAAAGGAAGTGAAGAGAGATAAAAGGAATGGAGGGAAAATGGAGCGACAGAGTGAGTGAGAACAAGGGGTGTCAGACGAGTGTGAAGTTATATCAGAAGACAGCATGAGGACAAACATACAGAAATTTTATTTAGAAACTCCCACAGACTGCAAGCCCTTTGTCTGGTCCGTACCCTGTGAGCACTATGCTGTCATCCCAGATCATTTATCGCCAATAATTTCACAGAACCGGGTTGCTGACTGCTGAACAAGTTCCAAAATAACAATAGTTTGATTCCAGGGAGAAGGTGAATTAATTGAAAAGTTCTGGGCCAACAGGAACTTGTAGTCACTCTAGACAATGTGTGAGACAGGGCGGGAGAGTCTCAGTGAGGTGGATCACTGACTGGGGGGAAATCAGTACTTCAGCTGTGGGTCAAATAATGACCAATAAAGCTTGAATACCTCGTCCGTGGTTTTATAATTCACATTTCAATTCATATAGCTCCACATCGTCAGTGAATTTTAACAGACTTGTCTCTTTGTATTTTTCATGTTTTGGTATGTGCTGAAACGCTTCTTTTTTGTCCCAGTATTTTGTGTTGAATAAACACATTTTATTGTTGTGGTTCTGTTCGCCGAGCTGGGAATTTATGTTGCAGACGTTTTGTCCCCCGTCTAGGTGATATCCTCAGTGCTTGGGAACCTCCTGTGAAGCGCTTCTGTGATTTATCCTCGTGCATTTATAGTGGTTTGAATCTGCCGCTTCCGGTTGTCAGTTCCAGCTGTCCATTGCAGTGGTCGGTATATTGGGTCCAGGTCGATGTGCTTATTGATTGAATCTGAGGATGAGTGCCATTCCTCTAGGAATTCCCTGGCTGTTCTCTGTTTGGTTTGTCCTATAATAGTAGTGTTCTCCCAGTCGAATTCATGTTGCTTGTCATCTGCGTGTGTGGCCACTAAGGATAGCTGGTCGTGTCATTTCGTGGCGAGTTGGTGTTCATGGATGCGGATCGTTAGCTGTCTTCCAGTTGGTCCAATGTAGTGTTTTGTGCAGTCCTTGCATGGGGTTTTGTTCACTACATTGGTTTTGCTCATGCTGGGTATCGGGTCCTTCGTCCTGGTGAGTTGTCTGAGAGTGGCTGTTGGTTTGTGTGCTGTTATGAGTCCTAGTGGTCGCAGTAGTCTGGCTGTCAGTTCAGAAATGTTTTTTATGTATGGTAGTGTGGCTAATCCTTTGGGTTGCGAAATGTCCTCATTTTTTGTCTTTCACTTCGGCATCTGTTGTTGAAATTGCACCGGATCATCAACGCCACACTCACAGGAATCCGATTCACTAGCGAGGAAGTAAAGGACAGCCAACTCCCATTCTTAGACGTGATGGTACAGAGAACACCGAATGGAGAATTCACCACAAAGGTTCACAGGAAAGCCACACACACAGACCAAATCCTGAACTACGAAAGCAACCACCCCAACACACACAAAGAAGTTGCATCAAGACACTATTCAAAAGGGCCACAACACACTGCAGTACACCAGAACTGCAAAAAGAGGAAGAAGAACACCTATACAATGTATTCGCCAAAAATGGATGCCCCCGCAATTTTATCAACAGATGTCTAAGGGAAAGACAATGGAACGAGGACTTGTCACGATCCAAAGGACTAGCCACACTACCATACATCAGGAGCATTTCCGAACTGACAGCCAGACTACTGCGAACACTAGGACTCATAACAGCACACAAACCAACAGCCACTCTCAGACAACAACTCACCAGAACGAAGGACCCGATACCCAGCATGAGCAAAACCAATGTAGTGTACAAAACCCCATGCAAGGACTGCACAAAACACGACATAGGACAAAGAGGAAGACAGCTAACGATCCGCATCCATGAACACCAACTAGCCATGAAACAACACGACCAGCTATCCTGAGTAGCCACACACAGAGATGACAAGCAACATGAATTCGACTGGGAGAACGCTACTATTCTTGGACAAACCAAACAGAGAGCAGCCAGGGAATTCCAAGAGGCATGGCACTCATCCACAGATTCAATCAATAAGCACATCGACCTGGACCCAATGTACCGACCACTGCAAAGGACAGCTGGAACTGACAACCGGAAGCGACAGATTCAAACCACTATAAATGCCAAAGGAAACATCACAGAAGCGCTTCACAGGAGGCTCCATTGCACTGAAGATGTCACCTAGACAGGCGATGAAACGTCTGCAACACAAATTCCCAGCTCGGCGAACAGAAATACAACAATGAGCACCCGAGCTACAAATCTTCTCACAAACTTTCAACACATTTTATTACTGAGGAAGAAATAACCTGTTCTGATGGGACAGTCATCATCTGAACCGTGCTGGGACCAGAGTCCAAGTAAATACTAACCAAGGATGTAGACAGAGCTTTAAACTGATTAGGAGTGTGTGCATGCGTTGGCAGGGTGGAGGTTCCGTTATAGGGTTTAATGAGAAAAGAGGAGGTAACAGTACAGAGCTCAAGAGAGGTTATTAAAATCTTCAGCATAGACGCAAATAGAACAGTGTATGGAAAGTGTAAGCAATCAAACTTCAATCACACTGAACAAACAAATGGCATAGAAGAGGAAACGTTAACACAAGATTGAAGGGTTATATCTGAACGCAAGCAGTATAAGGAATAGGGTAAATGAGCTTGTGGCATAGATTGAAATTGGTAGGTATGACGTAATGGGCATCACAGAGAAGTGGCTGCAAGGGGATCAGGATATTTAAGGACATATATCGTATCGAAAAGATCGAGACAGTGGATTTACATTATTAATAAGAAATGAAATTTAATCAACAATAAGAAAGGAAGTAAGGTCAGATGGTGTAGAATCTGCATGTTAGAATTGAGGAACCACAAAGGTAAGACAACCACAGTTGGAGACTTGCAGAGGCCTCCAAAGAGTCGTCAGGAGCTGGGGCACAAGATACACCAGGAGATAGAAAAGATCTGTAGGAAAGACAACGTTACAGTGATCATGGGGGATTTCAATATGCAAGTGAAATGGGAAACCAGTTTGGTAGTGAATCGCAAGAAAAGAAATTTGAGGAATATCTACGGGATGGCTTTTTGGAGCATCATGTGGTGGAGCCCACTCGGGAACAGATGACACTGGATTTAATGACACAGGCTAGACAAGGGAGCTTAAGGTGAAGGAAAACTTCAGAAGCAGTGATCAGAACATGGTTGAATTTATTCTGAAATTTGAGAGAGAAGATAGAATCAGAGTTAACAGTATTTCAGCTGTATAAAGGCAACTGGAGAGGCATAAGGGAGAAGCTGGGTAGAATTGACCGGGGCAGGGTAACAGCAATGGCTGGCGATTCCATGATAATTTAAAAGATACTGCAGCGATGTGTGCTGAGTAATAGAGATATGGTACAGGGAGGATGAGGTAACCAGGGCTGACAAGGGAAGTCAGGGATTGCATATAAGCAAAAGAGTAAGCAGAGTGAAGGACAGTGTGGAACTGGAGAATTGAGGCCAACAGAAGGCAAGAAAAAATAAATAAGGAGGGAGAACATTAAGTATGGGGGAAAGCTAACCAGTAATATAAAGGAAACTGTTAGAGATTCTTTAGATATATAAACTGCAAAAGAGAGGTAAATGTGAATATGGACCACTGGGAAATGATGCTGGAAAGACAGTAGTGGGAAGCAAAGAAATGGCTGAGGAATTTTGCATCAGTCTTCACGGTGGCATACACGAGTCATTTCCCAAGAATTGAAGACAGTGAGAGGGCAGTCCTAAATACAGTGGCCATCACCAAGAAGAACATGTTAGAAAATAGAATGGCCTGAATGTGGATAACTCACCTGGACCAGATGGACTACACCCCAGCCTTGTAAGGGAGATCGCTGAAGAGTAAGTGCAAGCGAAAGTGGTAATCTTTCAGGAATGACTAAAATCAGGAAAGGGCCAAGTGGCTGTATAATTGCAAACATGTCACTCGGTTTAATAAGGGAGTTAGGCAGAAGATGGAAAACTGCAGACAGATTAGCCTAACCTTGGTTGTGGGTAACATCATGGAATTCATCGTGAAGAATGGGATTTCTGAATTGTTGGAGGTCTTTGGTAAAATAGGACAGAGTCAGCATGGTTTCATCAAGGGGAGGTAATGCCTGACAACCTGCGAGAATACATTGAGGGAGTAATGTGCAGATTTGATCAAGGAGAACCAATAGATGTTATCCATCTGCACCTCAAGAATCCTTTGACAAGGTGTCATGCATGAGACTATTGAGAAAGATATGGGTCCATGGTGTTAGAGACAAGGTGGAAGTTGAAGTTTGGCTGTCTGACAGAAAGCAGAGAGTGTGGATTAAAGTGTCTTTCTCAGGATGGCAGCCAGTGACAAGTGGTGTTCCACAAGACTGAGTTTTGGGACCACAACGTTTCACTTTATGCATTCATTATCGATATGAAGGAACTGAGGGCATTCTGTCCAAGCTTTCAAACTGTGCAAAGATAGATAGAGGGACAGGTAGCATTGAAGAGGTGTTTTGGCTGCAGGAGGGTGCTCTGGCGCATCTCCTCAACTGCCCAAAACTCCGGCCTTGACCTTCACCCTTCCAACTACAACTAGTTAGAACCTGTCTGGTGCATGCCTTCCATCCCACCAACCTCAGGATACAACGCATCATCCTCCACCATTTCTGCCACCAACAGTCAGACCCCACCACCAGAGATATACTTCCCTCCCTACCCCTATCGTCATACTGCTGAGACCATTCCCTCACAGCTCCCTCATCAGGTCCACACAACCCCAACAAGCCACCTTCCACTCCCGGCACTTTCCCTTTGCCATTACAACAGGTATGAAACTTGTGCAAACACCTCCCTCCTCACCTCCACCCAAGACCCCAAAGGATTCTTCCACATCAGGTAGATAACATCCTGTGCATCCAAACACCTCTTCTAGTCTGTCCATTGCTCCTGGTCTCCACAACATTGGCGAGACAGGACGTCAACTTGCAGAACGGTTCAGGGAACACTCTCGGACACACACACCCAACAACCCCACTGCCCTGTGGCTGAATATTTCAACTCCCCCTCCGACTCCGCCAAGGCTTTGCAGGTTTGTGGCCTCATCCACTGTCAAATTCTAACCACCTGACGTCTGAAGGAAGAACGCATCATCTTCTGTCTTTGGACCCTTCAAACACACGGCATCAAGGACAATCTTACCAGTTTCCTCATCTCCCCTCCCTCCACCTTATCCCAGATCAAACTCTCCAACTCAGAACCGCCCTCTTGAACTGTCCTAGCTGTCCATCTTCCTTCCCATCTATCCACTCCACCTTCCACTCTGACCTATCACTATCACCACCCACCTTCATCTAGCTGTCACCTTCCAAGTTACCTTCCTCCCAGCACCAGCCCCTCCCATTTATCTCTCTGGCACCTTCCGCCCACCCCACATTCCTGATCAAGGCTTTATGCCTGAAACGTCGAATCTCCTGCTCCTCAGATGCTTCCTGCCAGGCTGTACTTTTCTATGACCACACTTTTTGACTCTGATCTCCAGGATCTGCGGTCCTCACTTTCAGTGCTGAAGGATGTTTACAGGTTTGGAAAGTGATCAAAGAAGTGGCAGATTGAGTACAATGTGGAAAAGTGTGGAAAAGCATTTTACCAGGATGAATAGAGGCATAGACTATTTTATAAATAGCAAGCAAATTCAGAACTCTGAAGTGCAAAAAGACTAGGGCGTTCTAGTCCAGGAGTCTTGAAAGGTAAAGTTGCAGGTTGTCAGTAGTTAGGAAGGCAAATACAATGAGGGCATTTATTTTACGAAGGCTTAAATATAAAAGCAGGGATGTACTTCTAAGGCTCTACAAGGCTTTGGTCAGGCTACATTTGGATTATTGTGCGCAGCTTTGGGTTCCACATCTCAGGAAGGATGTACTGATCTTGGAGCGTTTTCAGACGAGATTCACGAGAATGGTGCCAGGAATGAAAAGCTTGACATATGAAGAATATTTGAGGGCTCTG
The DNA here is from genome assembly GCF_047496795.1 of Chiloscyllium punctatum. Classification (NCBI taxonomy): domain Eukaryota; kingdom Metazoa; phylum Chordata; class Chondrichthyes; order Orectolobiformes; family Hemiscylliidae; genus Chiloscyllium; species Chiloscyllium punctatum. The sequence goes on from NC_092751.1 coordinate 3,863,089, forward strand.
GGTCTGTATTTGATAGAGTTCAGAAAGATGCTAGGAGGTCTAATTGAAACTTACAGAATGCTACATCTCCTGGGACAGAGTGGATTTTGGGAAGATATATCCAATGGTAAGAGAGACTAGTACCAGAAGGGACAGAGTAAAGAGAAGACCTTTCCAAACAGAGATAACGAGAGACCTCTTCAGACAGACAGCGGTGAATCGATGGAATTCACTGCCACAGAGGGCTGTCGAGTCTATATCATTGAGTACATTTAAGAGTGAGACAGATAGGTTCTTGACTGTAAAGGGGATCAAGGGTTACAGGTAGAAAGCGGGAGAACGGGGTTGAGAAGCTTAACAGCCATCATTGAATGGTGGAGTAGGCTCAATGGGACAAATGGCCAAATTTCTGCTCCAATGTCTTATGGTCGTATGGTTAATATTGGCTCTCCTCTTTCCTCATTGGAGCTGTATCCTGAAATTTGATCTTCAAATGATTTACAAAGAGTAACATTTCACTACTGATGAGTGGGAAATATCATGTTTCCTAACTCCAGTCTCAGCAGCCATGTCCCCAATATCATAATCACACTGCAATTGAAATCCAATGGTACTTAATCACAGTTGATTGACATCGATAATATTAACAGCATGACCCTCACCTGCCCTCTCTGATTCTCGAATAATCATCTGAATTGTGTGTCACGTCATATTCTCTGTTAACATATCCATGTCAGTTATCCGTTATCACTCATGTTATCGTAGACACATTTTCCTGTCAGATTCTGGACGAGAAAAGTTCTCTCCATATTTTACTGACATTATAATCACTGATCAGTAGTTGCAGATTGTATATTTCCGTTTATCAATGTAGAAACTTGTTTATGTTCTGACAATCCTTTGTCATTATTCCCATTATTCCCATATCCAAGGCAGATTGAATGATTGCACGCATTCAATCTACCATCTCAGTCAGAAACTTTTTCCCCGGGTACAACAGAGTGTAACAAGGTGAAGGGTGGAAGGTATATGGGAGATGTCAGGGGTGGGTTCTTTACCCAGAGAGTGGTGTGGGCATGGAATGCGCTGCCCATGGGAGTGGTAGAGTCAGAATCATTGGCGACCTTTAAGCGGCATTTGGATAGGTACATGGATGGGTGCTTAAACTAGGTTAGAAGTTCGGCACAACATCGTGGGCCGAAGGGCCTGTTCTGTGCTGTATTGTTCTATGTTCTATATGTTCTATGTTCTATGCCAAATGTATAAATTTTAAACGTTCTTTTGAATTTTATTAAAATCAATGTTAAATTGAAAGGGGTTAATTGGAGCTATTTGTTCAGTGACTGTCAATCCCCGTGGATCCTAATTATCCCAGTGGAGAGTTTCCATCGTTGAATGATAAATGGGCTCTTTTCAGTGTGTTGTCCCATAGTATGAGTAGGAGCATCACTGACAGCACTAACACGGATCATCAGCTCGAGAGAGAGGGGGAGCAAAGATCAGAATCTGAGAACATTAGACTGGAACGTTACAATAATGGTTCAGAATGTGAGGACCTTCGATTTGAATGTTCAAATAGTGAATCAGAACCTAAGTTCAGTAAACTGGAATGGTACAACGATGGATCAGAATCTGAGATCATTTGACTGGAATGGTTCAACAATCTATCAGAGTCTGAGAATATTTGACTGGAATATTACAATAACAGACAGGAGTTTATCCTTGGGTCTTTACTATCTTTCTCGGCCTTGGATATCATTAGCATCACGGATCCAGGATCTCCTTTGGATTATTCAAGCTGGTTACTATCCCATCCTCGCTATAGTTGGTGTACCTGGTAAGTCATTACATTTGTCTACTAAACTGGGTTGAACTGAATTTCTGCTCATGATATCCAAAATTTGGAAAGTGCAAGACAATGTCTTCAGTTACAAACAAAACCTCCTTTCCTTATATTAATCAGTATCAACTACTATTTCTCAATTACTCACTGATATGCAAGAAGGAACCAGACTGTTCTCAGACTCCATAATCCATTTTGTCCTTCACACATTTACATCTCCATCTCGTCCCCACTAACCAATCCTGTCCAATACCACCGTCATGATATCCCAGTCTCGTCTCAGTCTCATTGCAACTTCTGAATTAACCATGATTTGTGCCTTTCTTTAATCCGGATGCAACAGTTTCAAGTTCCTTCTAACCATATATCCGTTATGAAAAAATTGCTCTTGAGGATGTGTAATTTGTTCTCTGTACAAACGGGACGACAGTTTATGGTGTTCAAGACTCATACTCTAGAGCCACAGAATAATAGTCTGTTGATACCTCATGAGGGAAATTAAAAGCAACTATTTTCATTTGCTATAAAAGCCCATCTGCTTGCCCCAAGTCCTTAAGCGAAGACAATGTGTCATTTTTCCCTAGTCAGGTTTCAGTGTGACTTCTCTGATGAACATGTGGGTGTTCTGCACCTTTAACAGAATTAAAAGCCAACAATAACTACCTGACAGCACGAAGTCTTCCGAAAAATAGAATTAATGTAACATTTGGTCGATTAGCTTATTTTCTCAAGACAAAAACAAATTCAGCCAAGCAGTTTAAGTTATAACCCAAAGTGCCCACCTCCAATCAAGTTTGAATTTAGCATATTGATAATCTTAAAAGCCAATAACACAGTCCAATGGTTTGGGGTACAAGACCGCGGGAAATTGACAGTTGAGAGGAGAACTGCCAAGTTACCAGCATGCATAGGCTGCCTGAAAAATAGTTCTCCTCTCGGTTCCTTTATTGATTAGTAACTGGTAAAAGCAGAATCTCAAAGAAGAAAAGAAGACAGGAATATGGAGAAGAACAGAAAGCTTCTTAGTTTTGAGATTAGGAGTTTTGTTTTGTAAATCTTAATTGAGAGCCTAATCGGGCTGGTATAGTCGTGGTGGGGGGAGCGGAGAGATAAAATATAGCTTAGAGGAAGAAGCTGTAAATATTCGTTCGTCTATTATTCCCTGTTATACTGTTAGCTTTTCTAACGCAGTATGTAGATTGTCCAACCAGAGGGGAGGCCATATTGGATTTGGTACTCGGTAACGAACCGGGACAAGTGGTGGGCTTGTTGGTGGGTGAACATTTTGGTGATGGCGACCACAATTCTGTGACTTTCACCTTGGTTATGGAGAGAGATAGGTGCGCACAACAAGGTAGATTTTACAATTGGGGGAAGGGAAATTACGATGCTGTAAGACAGGATTTGAGGAGCATACGTTGGGAGCATAGGCTGTTAGGGAAGGATGTGGTGGAAATGTGGGACTTTTTCAAGGAGCAGATACGACGTGTCCTTGATATGTATGTACCGATCAGGCAGGGAAGAAATGGTCGTGTGAGGGAGCCTTGGTTGACGAGGGAGGTTGAATGTCTAGTAAAGAGGAAGAAGGAGGCTTACATAAGGTTGAGGAAACAAGGTTCAGACAGAGCAGTGGAGGGATACAGGATAGCCAGAAGGGACCTGAAGAAAGGGATTAGGAGAGCTAAGAGAGGGCATGAAAAATCCCTGGCGGATAGGATCAAGGATAACCCCAAGGCATTCTATGCATATGTGAGAAACCTGAGAATGACGAGAACGAGGGTAGGTCCGATCAAGGACAGTGGTGGGAGACTGTGTATTGAGTCGGAAGAGATAGGAGAGGTCTTGAACAAGTACTTCTCTTCAGTATTTACGAACGAGAGGGACAGTATTGTTGAAGAGGAGAGTGTGAAACGGACTGATAAGCTAGAAGAGATACCTGTTAGGAAGGAAGATGTGTTGGACATTTTGAACAACTTGAGGATAGACAAGTCCCCCGGGCCTGACGGGATATATCCTAGGATTATGTGGGAAGCAAGAGAGGAAATTGCAGTACCGTTGGCAATGATCTTCTCGTCTTCACTGGCAACTGGGGTGGTACCAGGGGACTGGAGAGTAGCGAATGTTGTGCCCCTGTTCAAAAAAGGGAATAGGGATAACCCCGGGAATTACAGGCCAGTTAGTCTTACTTCTGTGGCAGGCAAAGTAATGGAAAGGGTACTGAGGGATAGGATTTACGAGTATCTGGAAAGACACTGCTTGATTAGGGACAGCCAGCACGGATTTGTGAAGGGTAGGTCTTGCCTTACAAGTCTTATTGAATTCTTCGAGGAGGTGACCAAGCATGTGGATGAGGGTAGAGCAGTGGATGTAGTGTACATGGATTTTAGTAAGGCATTTGATAAGGTTCCCCATGGTAGGGTTATGCGGAAAGTCAGGAGGCATGGGATAGAGGGAAATTTGGCCAATTGGATAGAAAACTGGCTAACCGGTAGAAGTCAGAGAGTGGTGGTAGATGGTAAATATTCAGCATGGAGTCCAGTTACAAGTGGAGTTCCGCAGGGATCAGTTCTGGGTCCTCTGCTGTTTGTAATTTTTATTAATGACTTAGATGAGGGAGTCGAAGGGTGGGTCAGTAAATTTGCAGATGATACAAAGATAGGTGGAGTTGTGGACAGTGAGGAGGGCTGTTGTCGGCTGCAGAGGGACTTAGATAGGATGCAGAGCTGGGCTGAGGAGTGGCAGATGGAGTTCAACCCTGCCAAGTGTGAGGTTGTCCATTTTGGAAGAACAAATCAGAATGCGGAATACAGGGTTAATGGTAGGGTTCTTGGTCAGGTGGAGGAACAGAGGGATCTTGGGGTCTATGTACATAGATCTTGAAGGTTGCCACTCAGGTGGATAGAGTTTGTAAGAAGGCCTATGGAGTATTATCGTTCATTAGCAGAGGGATTGAATTCAAGAGTCGTGAGGTGATGTTGCAGCTGTACAGGACTTTGGTTAGGCCACATTTGGAGTACTGTGTGCAGTTCTGGTCGCCTCACTTTAGGAAAGATGTGGAAGCTTTGGAGAGGGTGCAGAGAAGATTTACCAGGATGTTGCCTGGAATGGAGAGTAGGTCGTACGAGGATAGGTTGAGAGTTCTCGGCCTTTTCTCGTTGGAACGGCGAAGGATGAGGGGTGACTTGATCGAGGTTTATAAGATGATCAGAGGAATAGATAGAGTAGACAGTCAGAAACTTTTTCCCAGGGTACAACAGAGTGTTACAAGGGGACATAAATTTAAGGTGAAGGGTGGAAGGTATAGGGGAGATGTCAGGGGTGGGTTCTTTACCCAGAGAGTGGTGGGGGCATGGAATGCGCTGCCCGAGGGAGTGGTAGAGTCAGATTCATTGGCGACCTTTAAGCGGCATTTGGATAGGTACATGGATGGGTGCTTAATCTAGGATAGAAGTTCGGCACAACATCGTGGGCCGAAGGGCCTGTTCTGTGCTGTATTGTTCTATGTTCTATGTTCTATGTTCTAAGAAATAAAGTTGTTAATTTTTACTTCAAATAGTTTTGGACTCTAGAATTATCATGGATTACTGCAGTGGATAAATCTTTTCCCTGTTGCTGGTTTTACATTAAGCAGGAGAATGTATCCTGTGTTGTAACACTACAAACCCACAGGATTGTGCTTTTCTCTTTACTGTCCTGTGGAACAGCTGAACCAAACACTCAGTTCAAGATCGGCATAACATGCTGCCCTGACCAGGGCTGCATACATCCTGTGAGAGAAGAACAGAAGTAAAGATAGCTCCCTTCCTCTGCCTGTTTCCCATATTCCATTCGCTCATTTCTATTCAGGTCGGTGATCATTCCCTATTTTAGGTGTATTCAATCTCATTGAAATTCTCCCCGAGAGTGATGCACATCTCCATATGCATGTCTGGTGTTGGCGTTATTGATGCTGATGAACAGATGTACGGAACTTATACATTCCATATCAGTCGTGGTGCATAGAGAAGGAATAGCTTTTTGTGGCACAGGGAAGAAACGGCGATGTCTAAGTGAGAGAAAAGGATTATTGCGATCATCTCTGAGAGTGTTGTTGAGGCAGTATTTGGGGTACAGTGGATAGACTTTCTCTCAAGTTTCACCAGACCAATCCCTGGGGTGATGGCACCATGAGCAGTGAGTGAAACTCTGTGACAGAATAAGAGATGATTGTATTGAACCTGAAGGGGGATGGACAGTCACTCATGATGTTCTAAACAGGCACGAAGATAAATTCCATGGCTTTTATTAACTCGGATTAAATGATTCTCAATAGGTTAAGAGCCTCCGAGGACGTTCCCCTCATTCCACCCCCACTCCATATGCTGATTTAGAGAGACAGAGGGTCAGTCTTTTAATAAATTCTCCCCACTTTAATACAGTGCATTTAGTGTGTGATCCTGCATTAAACGACTTGTAATCCACAATCCTGACAACAGCCACAATACCTTCATTCCAAAACAGTTAACTATTCCCACCAGCTTCTGACGTCCATGGTGGACATGGGCCTGTCTTCTCAGAGGCGGAAGATGCCTCTCTGATACTTCAGACAAAGCATCTGGCTACCTTCCTCACTGCAAGCAAACCACAGCAAAGCGTCATGTGTCCCACAGGTAATGGAGCCATGAAGAACATCGTGGATCCGTTTCAGAGTGCATTCTCTGCTCCATTGATTTGTCAGGTTGGAGCATCAATGACACCCTCCTGTTCCTGTATAAGTGTCTCGAGGGGCTGAATGGCCTCCTCCAGGTCCCGTTGGAACAGGTTCATGGGTCTGACGTGGCTCTACCTGCCCTTGTTTAACAACTTGATGTAGTAATCAGATCTCTTCTCTTCCTGTGGAACAGGCAGGAGGATTGAATCGGCTTTTCCTCTCTTTGTTCAGTAGTTTCGATGGGCTGAATTGCTTCCACATATCTGTTTCTAATGTGCCTAAGATGCTGAATGAGCTCTTCATTTAACTGGAAATGTCGAGTGTCTGGCCTTGCTGTTACATGAATGTTACCGACACTTTAACAGCACAAACCTGAATGCTGTCCAGGTCTTACTCCACATGGAAAGACTGGTTCAGGAGCTGAGGTGTGACACATTGTTCTGAACATTGGGTGGTCTTGAGTGACCAGCCCCATTTCTGATCTTATGATAAGGTAAGACAGTGATGAAGCAGCTGAAGATGTTTGTTTTGAGGCAGCTACCCTGAGGATCTCCTGCAGAGATGTCCCAGGACTGAAAGGATTGTCGGTCACCGACCACAAACATCTTTCTTTGTGCTCTGAAAGACCCCAAACCAGTGGGGTGGGTATACCTAATTCCCACTAATCTCAAATAAGTAGGTGGTCCTGATGCCATCCACAGTAAAACGCTACCTTGTCATCAAGGCCATTCACTCTTTCCTGAACCCCTGTGTTCACCTCTTGTTCATATCAATAGATGATGGTGTCTGTGTTGGGAGTGTTTTCCTCTCATAGAGGGTAATCAATGCCAGGAATTATCTGGGCTAGATAGTGAGGGGAGTTACATCACGGAAAGTATTCAAAGAGGTGGTACATGAATTTTTGGCCTGTCAGAGTGCTAAAGGTTGTGAAGAATTGGACATTATAGACCAGTTATTGATAACAGTAAGTCAGCCATGACGGTATACAATAGGTTGATCGTCCGTGTCACCTAATCTTGCTTCTTATGTTCTCATATTCTGTAATTATAAAGTAAATAATTGTAATTTTCCTGAACGTTCTGTTATTGAATGTTGCAGTCACAGAGAGTAAAATGTTTTGTGAGTCATCTCAGGGAGAGGTATGGGGGCTGTATTCCCAGTGAATCTGGGTCTCCAACATGACCAACAAATGAAGCACAAGTTACAGAGAGGAGATACTCTGTAAAGAGACCAGAGCTGTATTTTGAAACCAGCCTAGTTTTCCAAATAACATTTTCCAACCCACACCAAACCGTGTGTGACAGTCTTGAGGATGACATCCTGCGTTCCGATGAACCAGGTATTTGGAGCGGGTGGCCTCCATCTGCTAATATCAGGAGCTGTGAGGAGCTGAATAGAACATAGGGACATAGGACTGAGCAGCAGGAGTGGGCTATTAGTCACTTTGTCACCGCTCCACCACTCACAAATTCCATGGGTAATGTGCATGTGGTCTCAAAAGCATTTTTCTGTCTGTATGCCATTTTCCTGCATTCACTTGTCTGTCAAATGTCACCAAATTTAATTTTGAATAAATGCAAGCATCCAGCACCACAAACTTCTGGGGAAGGGAATTTCCACTTGAACAGCCCTTTGAAAATTTCTTATTTGTGTTTCAACCAATGTTGGAAGGTCACTCCGTCCTTTTCCAGTCCCACTCCTCCACTGGTTACACCAATTTTAAAAGCAACCAGTTTTGTAATGTGACCAATGATGTAGGTCTCAGAGTAGGTCATTTTCTAGAAAAGTGTGAGACACAGAAAGTTGAACTCATAACAAATGGTAAAATGATAGAGTGCCCCAAACGTTATTCTGCCTTTGAAGTTATTCTGCTCACACAAGCTACTGGTTGTGCGGTTTCACTCTGGAACAGTTGAATTTGGCTGAATTCCCTTTGTTTCAGGCAGTGGAGAGATTCCAGTGAATTCTCACCAGAAATCCTTCACAAGTGGTAAAGATAACACAGGGATTTTATGGTCTCACACTTTGCTATCGGATGGAACAACGGAAGAGAGAGAGAACAATAGGCTGCTGCTTCTCAGGCAGGGGGCATTTTTCTCCCTCTCTGTGTTGAAACATACAATAATGTCAACTGAACACCAAACTGGACAGGTGTGCTCTTCTGGAACATTCTCTGGAAAACCCGATTATAGATTATATGCAAGTGCATTCGTTTCAATCGCAAAAAAGTCCCCACTTTATAATTTGAAGACATGCTTACATGTGTCTATGTAATTAGTAAATATTGGTAGGTGTCTTCATAGTATGTGTGTGAATATAAATGCATCTTTTTCTTAAAGTTTATTCTCTAGCTTTAGTCTTCCTGACAGGAGATAATATGCACCCAGTTGATACACTCTTCAGAAAGTCATGGATGGTTCAATACTATTTCTCAGCTAAGATCAAAACTGATAATTCCCGATAACAAAAGGCCGGCATTTCAGGAATGAGTAAAGGGAAACCTCTTTGAAAATCTTCGAAAAGAATTAAATCCTTTCATTTTAGTTTCGGGGATCAAAACAGCACACAGTGCATCAAATGTGGTCACAGCAATGCCTTCGTACCGATGCAGTTAAACATTCCTGCGATTAAACCTGATACGTTTTGCCAAAAACAGCATCATTCCACTTACCTTCCAAATCACTTGCTGCATCTGCAGACTGACTTCATATGATTCATGTCCCAGGAACATGGAAACCGCCTGAATCACAGAGTTCTACAATCTCTCTGCATTTACATTGTTTACCATTGTTTTATTCTTCATGCCAAAATACACAACCTACCTTATGCTATTTCTGCTGAAGGTTTGCTCACTAACCTTCCCTGTCTGTTACACATTGCAGACTCACGACCTTCATTTGATGACACATTAAATGACCATCTTGGTTTACGAGCTAATTGAGCTCCAAGCAATTCCCTCCCCTTCCTCCAGATCTTGGATACAAATTGTTGATCATTGATGACCCTACAGTGATCTCTGAGGCACTCCATCAGTTACAGCTTTGCAGCCTGAAAATAAACATTTGTCTCTACTCTCGGTTTCCTGTTAGCGACTGATCTTTGCTGGACAGGAGAGTGAATGTTCCCTGCTCCTGGGTAGCCGTTCAGGCGGGTTGAATGGCCTCCTGCTGGGCTGTGTGATGTACTCAACGAGCTGAATGACTTCATTCTATATTAGATTAGATTAGATTACTTACAGTGTGGAAACAGGCCCTTCGGCCCAACAAGTCCACACCGCCCCGCCGAAGCGTAACCCACCCATACCCCTAATCTACATCTACCCCTTACCTAACACTACGGGCAATTCAGCATGACCAATTCACCTGACCTGCACATCTTTGGACTGTGGGAGGAAACCGGAGCACCCGGAGGAAACCCACGCAGACACGGGGAGAACGTGCAAACTCCACACAGTCAGTCGCCTGAGACGGGAATTGAACCCGGATCTCTGGCGCTGTGAGGCAGCAGTGCTAACCACTGTGCTGTGCAATTCCTTAGAGTGACAGAATGGTCTCCTCCTGTCTCATTGTATCGATCCTGTCTGATTGAATGGGGTTGTCCCCTACCATGTAATAGCCTCGAGGGTGGATTGAGGGAACAACACACGGGGTAGGGACAATGGTTGGTCATTTGGCTGCACCATTCAGAATGCTCATGGCTGATCCGAGTGTGTCTGTCCATCCGTCTCCTGTCTGTTCCCAATAAACATTGATTCTCCTGTCCAACACAGATCAGTCGAGCGCAGACTTGTACACTTAATGGCAAGGTCCTCGGGAGTGTAGCTGAACAAAGAAACCTTGGAGTGTAGGTTCATACCTCTTTGAAAGTGGAGTCGCAGGTAGATAGGATAGTGAAGAAGGCGTTTGGTATGCTTTCCTTTATTGGTCAGAGTATTGAGTACAGGAGTTGGGAGGTCATGTTGCTGCTGTACAGGACATTGTTGAGGCCATTGTTGGAATATTGCGTGCAGTTCTGTTCTCGCTCCTATCGGAAAGATGTTGTGAGGCTTGAACGAGTTCAGAAAAGGTTTACGAAGATTTTACCAGGGTTAGAGGATTTTAGCGATAGGTAGAGGCTGAACAGGCTGGGGCTGTTTTAAATGGAGCATCGGAGGCTGAGGGGTGACTTTATCGAGGTTTACAAAATTATGAGGGGCATGGATAGTGTAAATAGGCAAAGTCTTTTCCCTTGTATCGGGGAGTCCAGAACTAGAGGGAATAGGTTTAGGATGAGAGGGGAAAGATACAAAAGAGACCTAAGGGGCAACGGTTTTCACCCAGTGGGTGTACTTCTATGGAATGAGCTGCCAGAGGAAGTGGTGGAGGCTGGGACAATTGCAACATTTGAGAGGCATTTGGGATGGGTATACGAATTGGAAGGGTTTGGAGGTGTATGGGCCAGTTGCCGGAAGGGGGACTAGATTGGGTTGAGATATCTGGTCGGCATGGACGGGTTGGACTGAAAAGTCTGTTTCCATGCTGTACATCTCTATGACTCTATAAACGAGTCTTCACTGCTCCCTGAGGATGAGGACACCACAGGTAGCACAACACTAAAGTGAAAGGTACGTCCTTATTTCTTTGTGGAACCTGTTATTTTAAAACTTTGTTAACTGAACATCAAATCACCACCTCTTTGCAGAATTAAGGACAAAATAATTAAGAATAAACATAAACGATTCCGGACTCCAAACCTGTCCCACATTCCCACTGAACATTTCCAATCGAATATGTATCAAACATAGTCTCTGCTGCTGTCTCAGGAAGAGAATACCTGTTAGCATAGCACCACATGAAAAAAGGAGCAGAATGAAGCCATTCGGCCCATCTAGTCTGATCTGTCATTCAATAATTTCTTTTCTGTTCGTCAACCTCATTCTCCTGCCTTCCCCCAAGAATCCTTGATCCCGTTATAAAACAAAAACTTATCAATTTGTATCTGTGTCTACGTGTGCGTATGTTTGTCCATCTGCTTGTCATCTGGGTATTTGTACATCTATGTTTGTCTTTCTGTGTATCAGCCTGTTTGTTTCTATCTATGTTTGTGTCTATTTGTGTGTGACTCTATATGTCTGCGTGTATTTCTACGTGTGTGTATGTCTATTCCCTTGTATGTATTGTGTTTCTTCGTATAATGGGGTGATACCAATAATTCTGTGTATTTCTGTGTCTGCATCTCTGTGCAGTGAGGTAACTGTATTTGGGGGCAGGAGGGTGGGAGTTAAAGTACTGTCGTTTGAAATGCCAATGTGTTTACAGTGAGAATTGTCTTTCACTGAACACTGCTCCTTAATCGGTCAGTGGGACATGGATGTTTCAGAAATTTCACGCGAGGCATCCCAGTCCCATTCATCTTGTACTAGGTTCCTCCCCACATGGTGGGTGTGGGGGTGGGGTGAGGGAATGGATATTGGGCACTCCACCACCCGGCTTGGCCATTTCTGTCTTATTCCAGGCTTTTACTCTTGGAATAGAAGAAAGGGATGGATGGAGTGAGGGCAGGAGTGGATGGCCTTGCTGTTAGTGCTGGTGGAGGTGTATCTGGGAGGAATTGTGAGTCGTCCGGAATGAGACAGTCGACAGTTTTGAATCCATATAGTATTATTAATGTGTGGGAGTATTGCGTAGGTGACAGAAAAAGTGTGGGAAGGAAGTTGCTGAATTCAATAGTGAGTGCGGTAGTGCCTGAGCCTTATTTGGAGATAGCGCATGAGGATTTTCTGGGGGTAGGTGCTATAACAGATATACAGAGAGGGTGACAGAGCAGAGAGAATTCGGTGACCATTATCCGGAGACAGCCGGGAGGATATTGATGCTTGTCCTGTATTGATGGAGATATCTTCAGATCATCTCAGCGTCGAGGTGAGCCTCCCCAATGTCCTTTCCAAGTCTATCACTAATAATGACACAGACCTGTCCCTCCCATTCTACAGAATCAGTTTATGTAGAACTTACAAAGAGCAAGGCGCAGCAAATATTGGTGTGTTATATATCGGTTGGAGAAAATCTGAGCATCATATGCACTGGGAATTAGATATGCAAGTATCAAGGATACCGCAGTTTTTTTTTTTAGATTAGATTAGATTACTTACAGTGTGGAAACAGGCCCTTCAGCCCAACAAGTCCACACCGCCCCGCCGAAGCGTACCCACCAATACCCCTACATCTACATCGACCCCTTACCTAACACTACGGGCAATTTAGCATGGCCAATTCACCTGACCTGCACATCTTTGGACTGTGGGAGGAAACCGGAGCACCCGGAGGAAACCCACGCAGACACGGGGAGAATGTGCAAACTCCACACAGTCAGTCGCCTGAGGCGGGAATTGAACCCGGGTCTCCGGCGCTGTGAGGCAGCAGTGCTAACCACTGTGCCACCGTGCTGCCCGATGTTCTCAAATTGCATCTAAACTGTATTAACTAAGTGACTGCTTATGCTGTGCAAAATAAATTCTGTACGTGTATGTGAGGTGGGTTGAAGGGTATGTTGTGAAGCAAACTATAGAGCAGTTTATTTTGGGTTTGTTGTGTGATCAGAAGGAAGAGTTAATAACCTTGATCTGAATCAGCTTTGAAGGAATAGAGACGTTAATAAGGTGCATTTTACACGGTGCCTGCATGAATATAGAATGCTTGAACTTTCTGGTTAAACATCATGGTAGCCTGGAGGCTAAAGGGTCAAGTTCCCTCCAGTAAATTGGGAAAGTACAATATAACATACAGTGGGAGGCAAGCAATGTTTGTTGGAGTCATAGAGTCAGGCAACACAGAGACAGGCCCTTCGGCCCAAACACGTCCATTCCGACCAAACTGTCCATCCACGCTAACCCCATTTCCCTGCTGTTGTCCTGTATCTTTCTAATCCTTTCCTGTCCATGTATTTGTACAAATGCCTTTTAAATGTTGCGAATGTGCCCGCCTCAAACTCTTCCGTGGGCACATCGTTCCATATGCGTATCACCCCTGTGTGAAAAGCAGTTGGTCCTCAGGTTCCCTTTTATTGTTTCCCCTCTGACCTTAAACTGATGCCCTCTTCTCCGTGATTGCCTACCCCTGGAAAAAGGAACTGAGTGCATTCACTCTGTCCGTCATTCCCATGACCTTATACACTTCTCTCAGATTCCCCCTCAGCCTCATACATCTTAAGTAAAAAGTCCTAACTTGTCCAACCTCTCCCAATAACTCAGACCATTGAGATCTTTGCAACATTCTTGTAAATTTCTTCTGCACTCTTTCCAGTTTAATACCATCCTTCCCAAAGCAAAGTGAACACAGCTGAACATAACGCTCCCAGTATGGCCTCACCAACATCCTGTATAATTGCAACGTAGCTATACACTGATGAAAGCCAGTGTGCTAAAAGCTTTCTTCACTGCCCTGTCTACCTCTGAATCAAATTTCAGAGAACCATGCACATGAATTCCAAGGTCCCTCTGTTCCATTACACTCCTTAGGACCCAACCATTCAACATGAAATTCCAACCTTGATTTGACTTTCTAAAATACAAGAACTTACACTGATCTATATTAAAATCCATTTGCCATTTCTCAGCCACTTCTCCAGCTGATCAAGGTACTGCTGTATTTTCTGAAATTTCTGATAACCTTCCTCAGTCTCCATGATGCTGCCTATTTTAGTGTTGTCTTCAAACTTACAAATCTGCCTGTTCATTCTCATCTAAACCATAGATATATGTAATATTTAGTGGACGAAGCAGTAACCCGTGAGGCTTTCCATTAATCACAGGCCTCCAGGCTGACAAGCATACTTCCACTATTACCCTCTGCTTCCCACCAACAAGGCAACTTTGTATCTAATTTGGCAGCTCCTCCTCAATTTCATGCGACCTAACCTTCCAGAGCAGTGTACCATTTGGAACCTTAATGAAGGCCTAACTGGAATCCATAAAGACGACATACACCATCCTACCCTCCTCAACGTTGCTAGTCACTTAATCAAAGAATTCGAACAAATTTGTGAGCCATGATCTCTCATGCACAAAGCCGTGCTGAGTTTGATGTTGGGCTTTTCCCCAAAACGTTGATTTTCCTGTTCCTCGGATGCTGCTTGGCCTGCTGTGCTTTTCTAGCACCACTCTAATCTTGCTCCTAATCACACCCTGTATTTCCAATTGCATTTATATCTTATCTCTCAGAACCTGTTCAAGTAAGTTACCTACAACAGATTTTACGTTTATTGGTCTGTAGCTCCAGCGGTTTTCTTTGTAGCCCTTCTTGAGTAAGTACACAGCATTCGCTGTCCTTCAGTCCTTCGTGACTTCGCCCGTTAGCCAGCGATGATACAAAAATATCAGCTAGGGTTCCGGCAATTCCTTCTATGTCCTCCTGCAGTGTTCCTGAATATATCTGGTCACGACGAGGAAATTTATAGAAATATTGCAAAGTCTTTTTATTTCAGGCACAAACACCAAAGAAAGGAAAAGTGACACAATGATGTTGAACATAACAAATTCGAAAATGTATTAACCATAGGAAATGGCTTCAGAAGAATTTCAGTCATTGTGGAAACCTGAGAATTCTCTGAAATTCACGATCCAGAAACAAGGGCCATGAAACTGATAAGGAAATCAAACATAGAACATGAATGCTAACAAACAGGAACAAAAACACTGCATAAATCTAAAATCTGTATTTCAAAGGAAACAAAGTGAAAGCAAGGTCAAATATGGAAATTGGTAATTGGGAGAGGAGAGTTTATTGTGAAAAACAGGGAAATGGGCAAGAAAATAATCAGCTGCTTTGTATCTGTCTTCAAGGAGGAAGATCCATAAAATCAGCCAGTAATACCAAGTGATCATGTAGCGCTTGTGCAACTGAAGACAAAACGTCAATTTATATCAGTGACAAGGTAGTATTTGAAAGTGTAACTGGATTGAGCATTGCTCAGCCTGATAAACCTGATGTACTTCATATTAACATGTCAGACATAACTCATCAACAGAAGTATTAATTGCACTGTCGATGACTGTGTATTATTTTCCTGTGCATTCTGCAGAGGCCGCAAGCCATTCCGGATAAATGGAAATTATTAAACGTGGTCCAAGCACTATAGATTAATAGAAGGGATCCAAGCATCTATAAAGGGAAGAAGACATAGTTTGGAGAATTGTCGAACAATTAACTTGACATCTGCAGGGAAACTGTTGTAATCTATTCTGCAGCATGTGACATTGGATATTTAGAAATTAATAGGATCAATGGAGAGAATCCACATGTATTTCTGGCAGATGTCTAACTCGACATGCTGTTAGTTGTTAGACCCCATCTACCACCCCCTGAGAAAAGGAACAGAAAGTGAATTCGCCACAGGAAATGACATCAACAACCCAAAGAAACCCTTAAAAAGAAAGCAGGAATGTGTAGCATCGCTTCGCTAGAGGTCCACTGAAGATGTTACCTAGTAAGGTAAGGAAACGTCGGGAAATGAACCTGCCAGCTCAGCGAGCAAACCTGCATCCATTATGGACAATATTGGTGACCCAATCTGAGAAAGAATATACTGAGCACAATAAAATTGCAATGGACGTTGTCCAGATTAATCTCACAGATGGCGAGATTGTCGGATGAGGAAACTCGGCCTATGTTCTCCAGTGTTTCAAAGAATGAGAAGTGGGTCACAGTGAGATTTACAAAATTCACAAAACATATAACAAATGGGAAATTAACAGGACGCTTCCCTGGCGCCCCAATCCAAATTCAAGGCTAATAATGGCAAGATAAGGGATTGGCCACTTAAGACTGTAACTTTGAGGAAATTCATCACTCGGTGAGAACTGCCTAAAACAGGGTCATAGAAACCTGCTGGCAGGGTAAGATTAAGGAAAATCTCCAGATATTCTGCAAGTGTGTCAAGCGGAAATGAATAACAAGGGAACAGGTACGAGTCATTAATGACTTGCCAAGTTGCATCCAAATCATCTTAGTGTTAGGAGACAGAGGGTAGTGGTTGAAGGCTGTTTGTGTGACTCGAGACCGATGTCCAATGGTGTATCACAGGGATCAGTGCAGTGATTCGGAGATGCTGGTGTTTGACTGGGGTGAACAAACCTAAACATCACATAACACCAAATTATAGTCCAGCAGGTTTATTCAGAGGCACGACGCTTTCAAAGAACACAACCACCTAATGAAGAAGCAGCACTTCGATGTTAGTGCCTCCAAATTAACCAGTTTTACTGTAACCTGGTGTTGTGTGATCGTTAACCTTATTATTTGTGGTATTCCTAAATGATGCAGCTGTGAATATAGGCGGGGGTGCTGGGAGTGTGACAACTAAGTTTGTGTTTGATACAAAGATTGGCCGGGTGTGAGGAGGAAGGTCTTATGTTGCAGGAAGATACAGATGGAAGGTCAGATGGGCAGAGCAATGGCAGATGTAATGTAACCTTGATAAATATGATGTGATACACTTTGGATGAAGGAACTCGACAGGGAGTACTCAATGAATGGCAGCCCGCGAGGAAGCGCAGAGGGTGTTTCTCCACACTTTCCTGAATGTGACTAAATACGTTAATGCACAATTTTGAGAAAGCATAAGGGACCATAAACATAATCTTTATTCATCAAGGCATAGATTATAAGAGCTATGCGGGACTTTGGTTTGGCCAAGATGGAGTACTGTGTGTAGTTCTGGGAACCACATTACAGGAAGGATTGTAGTGCAGGGGGCTCAGAGGAGATTCACCAGGATGCTCCCAGGGATGGAGCATATCAGCTATGGAGAGAGGATGGATAACCTCAGGTGGTTTAGTTTGGAGCAGAGAAGGCTGAGGGGGGCGTGATTCAGAAGGATAGGATTCTAAGGGACATGGTCAGGGTGGATAGACTGCAGCTGTTCCTTTTAGTCAAAAGGCCAAGAACAATGCAACACATTTTAAAGTGAAGGGAATTGAGGTTTGTTTCTCATCCAGAGTGTGTTGGGGTCAGGAATGCCCTTCCTGAGAGAGAAGTTGTCATGGTAACTTCACAACCATTAGAAAATACACCGCTGTGCACTTGAAATGACATAAGATTCACAGACACGGGACTTGTGTCCGAAAATGGGACTAATGTCGACCGTGCTGTATTGTTGATAGTACAACGTCTGTGCTTCTGTGTTTGTATGGCTGTGGAATGTCAATCATTGAGTATTTTAAGATACGAATTGATGGGTTTCTGAAGAGTATATTAACAAGGGTTTTAAGATTGAACTTGTAATATCTTCTGAAAATATGTCAATGGCAAAATTAAGTGGAAAAATGTGCAGCTTTCTGACAGTCTGATACCAGAGAATTGAGGACCGCGAAAAGGCAGAACTATGGAGCAAATACTTTAGTTATGTCTTCACAGAAGAAAACAAAACAAAAAAGAAAACCTCCCAACAATCCTAGTGAACATTAGTCTGTTGAGAAAAAAGGAATAGAATGAAATTAGCAACCAAACAGTCTTAGAGGAAGTATTGGAACTGAAATTAATGAGCACAGATAAAGTCAACCGAGATTGATCAAATGGGAATCATATTTGAGAAAGTGACGTTTAGCATAATTATGGAGAAGCAATCAATGCAATATAATTGCATTTTCAGAAAGATTTTTGATAAAGCCACAAGCCTATTATGCAAATTCAAATCCTTTTTAGATTTTAGAATGGGAGAGCGGGCAGAAAGCAGTGAGTAAGAATAAAACAATGGGTTTATTTGAAAGGAAGGCTTGGAGGATATAGCAAGAATCGGGGTTTGGGCTCCAGCTATTCCCAATACACAACATATATTTTGTTGAGTGGATCAAATTTAATATTTCCAAGTTTGTTGATGGCACTAAACAATATCGGATTGTGAGTGGGTGTGCAGGATGTCAAAAAAAACTGCAAGGTGATTCCGACAAGTGGAGTGTCTTGGTAAATACATGGCAGATGGAGAGCAATGGGGGATGGGGGATATGATCTATGGGAGATATATGATACTGTGACCTTTGATGGTAAAAACAGAACGGGAGCCTATCATTTGAAAAGGGATTGTTTGAAAAATGTTGATCTATAAAGGAACTTAAGCTGCATTTTTGTTTCCTTCTGTGCAACCCTCAGAGGTCAGTGGAGGGCAATGAGATCTGAATCGATAAGTCAATACTGGGATTGGCATTGGCACGCTGACCAGTATACACAGATCCAACACGTGGGGAGGTGTAACATTGAAAAGGATCTGGATATCCCTGTGCACTGGTCACTGAAAGCAATTTTGCAGGAGCAGAAAACAGATAGGCAGATAAATAGTGTATTCACCTTTATTTCAGGGGGATTTGAATCCAGGAGTAAGGGTGTTTTACTGCAGCTGAGCAGGGCCTTGGTGAGACCTCATCTCGCACATTGTGCAGTATTGTGTGCAGTTTTGGTCTCCTTACCCAGTAAAGGACAAACCTGACATTGAAGGAGAGCAGTAAATGATAACCAGACTGATTCCTGGGATTACAGGCTTGTGTGGGAGCAGAGTTCGGGGCGGCTGTGCCTGTATTCCATCGGGTTTAGGAAAATGAGTGGAGATCTCAGTGAAATATATAAAACTCTGTTAGGGCGAGACAGATTGGAAACAGGGGTGACAATTCCCCTGGCTGGGGCTTCAAAACAAGGGACCACAGTATTATGTACAGACAGGCCACTCTGCATTGAGATGAGATTAAATGTCTGCACTCAAAGACTGGTGAACCTGGGGTACTATCTCCCAGATCAGGCTGTGGAAACCAAGGCACTGAATATAAATATGGATTTCTGGAAACTAAAGGGATAGGGAGACAGCAGGGTATGGTATGAAGATAGAGGATCAGATACCATTACAGGTTGTTCTCCAATAACGTGGTAGCTGTGTTCCTGTGCATCACTGTGTTGCAGAAAATCTTGTAATATTAATGATGTGAAGAGGATATGGGCGAACTGCAAAATATCAGTAAAAAACCAAACTAAAAGTTAGTCTAACACACACTAGCACAGTCTAATTAAACCTTTAAATCATATTTTGTAATGAAATAGTGCTAATAATGACAATTCAGTCACTGGCTACATCCCTGTACCTTTCACCAAGCTCTTCACCAGAAAGTGCGCAGGACTGACTGACCACGTGATGCCAACATGGAATTGCAGTTCTCCTGAAGATTCTCCTCCGGTTTCAAATAAAGTTCCTTCTAATTGGAGAGAGCAATTCCCCATTCCAAGCTCAGGTTCAAAGCTTGCAGAGCGGATTGCATTCCTGTTTTAGCTGAACACTCAGACGGTGCATTTGGCAGACAGAGGATCCTGAAGCTGGGTTTTCGCGTTCAGCTGGTGCCTGGCAAGGAGTCGCGTCACAGTGAGCAGGAGTTAACTTTATGGAAAAAAGGTGCGCAATTCACGATTCGCATCGCAGTCAAATCAGTTTAATAAACATTCGTTATCAGAGAACTGCCTGTATATTGAATCGAGGAGCAAGATTGATGGACTGAAGGTCAACCACAGTTCTTATTTTATATTTCACAATGTTTGAACATATTAATAGATATGAACACTGTGTCGGGAAAACTGCATTGAGGAGATTTTCTCAATGAACTCGAATGGGGAAGGCTCAATGTGTTGAATGACCTACTCTTTTCCCGATGTTTCTGTGCAGCCTGTGGGAAAGCTCTGTAAATGTTGTCACAACCTCTCAGATGTTAGGAAGGAGGGCTCTGTAGGGTCAACAGAACTGTGATTCCAGTTTCCTTCTCTGATATCGAGGCTGGTGCCGGGTATCCTGTCTGCTTTTATCCTTTAAGACTTTGGAGCAGTGTGATACAATTGAGTGTCTTGCTTGGCCATTTCAGGGACCATTGAAGAGTTTATCACATGTCTATGTGTCTGGAGCCATACAAGAAAAGCAAGGGAGATTTACTTCCTGAAAGTACGTTGGGGAATGAGATCGTAGTTTACAATCAACATTGGAAGCAAGGTCACTGTTACAATCAACAGATTCTAGATCTTGATATTTTATTAATTGTTTTTAACTACCACCAACTGCCAGAGCATTATCCTGTGTTGGATTAGTAATCCAGTGAAATTTCCACATCAGCACCATCGCCACATAGGAACCTATCAGAAACCACAATGAGCGGGTTATTTCTGGACTGCTTGACAGCTCTGTTAAAAAGAACTCCCACCAATGTGATTACCGTGAAGGGACTGAGGGGGTGGTAAATGGTCAGAATGTAATTATTCACCTATTAGGGGACCAGACATAGTTGAGTAATTTTCCACATTGCAGAAAAGTGTTGCTGGAAAAGCGCAGTCGTCAGGCAGCATCCAAGGAGCAGGAGAATCGACGTTTCAGGCATGAGCCCTTCTTCTCCTGTTCCTTGGATGCTGCCTGACCTGCTGCGCTTTTCCAACAACACATTTTCAGCTCTGATCTCCAGCATCTGCAGTCCTCACTTTCTCCTCGATAATTTTCCACATTGCCATGGAGTTGTCAGAGTTGGAGCTGGAATGAAACAGCTTCCCCAGGGACATGGCTTGTTGTGCAGCACAAGTCTTCGGTCCTATTGCAGGAATGTTGTCATGGCCCATTTTCTTTGTCGTATCTACTGTGTTCAGCGGTTTCTTCATGTCACGTACAGCGAATCGAATTGGGTGAACATTGCCATCTGTGATTCTGTGGATATCATGGCGAGGATGAGGTGGATCATCCTTTCAACACCTCTGGCTGAGGATGGTGCAGATACTACAAGCTTGTCATTTTCACTAATGTACAGGGCTGTTTTATTATTTAGCATGGGGATATTTCTGGAGTCCTCTCCACCAGTAAGTTGTTTAATACTACACTGATATTTATGTCTGGATGTGGCAGGACTGCAGATCTTAGATCTGATCTGTTGGTCTTGGGATCATTTCGTCCTCTCTATCAGATGTCAGTTCTGCTCTTTGGAATGAAACCACTCAAGCGCCGTAGCTTTGATGGTTTGTCATCAGCTTTAGGTACACATGGTTCTGACCGTGGCATGTTCACCCACACTTGTCACTGAACCATCACTCGGTTTGATGGTAATGGTAGACTGATGGAATATCCTGGGGAAAATGATACAGATTATGTTTGAATACAATCCTGCTTCTGTTGCTGCTGTTGTCTACAGCATCACGTGAAATCCCAGTTTGAGCTGCAATATCTGCAATTCAATTCTACTGACTCTCCCCCAGTTCACATCGAGACCCAGTCACCGATCAGCCGTGTACTCAGTGACCGCTCCTGGTTTTTAATGCAGTAATATTTCAATTTTCATATTCTCATTCTGCTGATGGTTCTCCTTGGTTCCATGCTTCCAATTTGTTACATTACTCAAACCCTTTAACATATTCATCTGAATCTTTTCCTTGCTTTTCGTGCCATCTGCATTTGAATTAAATGTGCTTCCCTCTGGTTTTCTCCCTGACCATGATTAAGAGCGCTGTGGTGTCAGTGATGTCAGCCTTATGCAGTTTCTGAGTGAATGAATGTGTGCACTTCAGTTCCATGTGTAGGGCGCTCCGTGTTGGACAGGGCGTTTGAGCAGCTTTCAAACACGTCATTGGAACTTGTTCAAAAACAGAAATTGCTGAAGAAATAAAGCAGCTCTGGCGGCATCTTCTGTAGTGAATGTCGAGTTAATGTTTTGAGTCCAGTGGCCCTCTACAAAGCCCGCAGTTTCTTCAGCAATTTTTGTATTTATTTTGTATTTATTTCCAGTATCCATAGTTATTTATTTCATTGAAAATTTGTGCTGTGCCTATCCGTTTCTGAAGAACCTCAGCAGGTCTGGCAGCATCTGCAGAGACAGAGAAACAGAGTTAGCGTAACAAGTCTAATGTGACTTGTTCTGAACTGAAAAGGGTTGGCTTTTTAATCCCTTGCCGGAGATGGGGGATGGGCGACTTGGAAAAGAGGGCGTGGCAAAAGATAAAAGGGCTATTATCAGTGATGAACGAGAAGATAATGCAAAATGGGTTTAAATTAAGGTGTGAATGGGGCAAAGGGGTTCTCTCTCGTTGAGTGTAAGATGAAGAAGACACAACCACACAAGGCCATAGGGAGAACAGGAGGGAGAATTTGACCATATGGTATTAAATAGATCTAGATCTATACATTTTCATAGTATACATCATCACTGCCTTCACACTATGGAATTTAGGTGCTTGAGCTCTTATTGGCACGAGTAAGAGTTTCGTGCTGCCTTAGTTTTGTAACATAGAGCAAAACTAACAGTATGAAGTTTGAGCTGTTTTCTACACCTTTCATTTTTAATATTCTTTCAGATTTACAGTGCTTATTGTTAAACATTTGATCTTGAAGTTAGTATCAGATGGAGTGTACGAGTTTGAAGGGTGGCATTCTAGAAGTTTATAATATCATGGGAGGAATGGATAGAGTGAACAGCGAAGGTCTTTTCTGTAGGATTGGGGAGTTCAAACGCAGATGCATAGCTTTAAGGTGGAAGGAGGGAAACTTGAAAGGGACAAAGGGACAACATTTTTTACACAGAGTGTGATGTATTATGGAATGAACTGCCAGAGGGACAGTGGGAGATGCAAGTACAGCCACAATATTTCAAAGACATTTGGACCAACATATGAATGGGAAAACTTTAGAGGCATTTGAGCCAAGCGCAGGCAGATGGGATTAGTATAATTTAGAAAACCTGGTCAGTATGGACAAGTTGGACCAAAGGGTCTGTTTGTGCACGATATGACTGTATGAATGTAGAAACTGAGGAAAATGTACGAAAATATATGATGTAATAAATTGTTAAGAAATATTAAAACAAGCATCATGAGCTTTTCTGTCAACATAAAAAAAAGCTTGAAGATGTGTGTGTGAGCTGAAGCAGTAGTGAAGTGAGGAAAGTACATTGAGGCCATTAGGAGGGTGTGACTGGAGAACTGGCCAAAGGGAACAAGCAGATAATTTACACTAGTATTTTAAATCACTCCTCATGGGGAAAGTACTGTAAGCATGTCAATGGTATAAACAAAATGGTAACAGAAGGGAAGTTATTGAACTGTCTCTAACAAAAGGAACAAGGTATTTACCTAACAGATAAGAATAAGGGTAGGCAGGTGAGTAGTAATTCGTAGTTAATTTTAAAAGAAGTGGTCAGACAGTGACTAGCGGCATTGTGTGAAATATTCCATAGAAACTTGGATTCCAGGAGTGTTCCAGTGAAACTGGAGAACCTCCAATGTGGTGCCTGTCTTCAAGAAAGGAATGAGACAGAACGCAGGAACAATTTAGCCTAACTATTATTGCTGGGAATCTGCTAG
The DNA here is from genome assembly GCF_047496795.1 of Chiloscyllium punctatum. Lineage (NCBI taxonomy): Eukaryota > Metazoa > Chordata > Chondrichthyes > Orectolobiformes > Hemiscylliidae > Chiloscyllium > Chiloscyllium punctatum. Next base: position 3,886,928 of record NC_092751.1, read on the forward strand.
AGCCTGTTATTAAGGAAGGCATTGCAGGGCAGTTAGAAAAGCTTAATGCAGCGTTGGCATGGTTTTGTGAACGGGAAACTATTTTTGCTCTGTAAAATTATGCAAATTCTGTTTTGGAGATCCCTGAGAATGTCAAGATTAGAGTCATGCTGGAAAAGCACAGCATGTCAGGCAGCATCCGAGGAGCAGGAAAGTCAATGTTTCGGGCAGGAGCCGTTCATCAGGAATCCCTGAGAAAGTGACAAGCAGATTTGATAAAGGCCACTGGTCAACATGCGGCTTTCCAGAAAGTTTTCACAAGGTATCACAAAATAAACGTTCTGACACAAGACAGATGCTTGTAGTCTGATGAATAATATATTTGCATGGGATAATGGTTGCTTAACACATAGAAATCAGAGAGTCAGGATTAATGGATCTTTATGATAAAGACGTATCTACTGGATTACCACAATTATCAGGCCAATGGCATCAGTTATGTACAATCTATACTGATAGCCTGACGGCGGGAGATGAGTGCAATATACATTGGAGTTTGTGGATGTTTGAGAACCAAAATGCAGGCTGCTATTTAATGAAGAGGACTCCCAAAACAGGAGTAGTACAAAGAGATTTGAGTGTTCCTGAGTATGAAACGTAACGTCTGCATGCTGATGCAGCAAGTAACTAGTTTGGTCCATGAGGCGGCTTCCTGAGATGGAAGGGTTGAATTATTGAATACATTTAAAATGGTGAGGAGATTATTCATTGTGGTTGAAATGAATGAGGGTGATATTCCTGAAATGTACAAGATACAGAGGGGGCTTGACAAGGGAGATGCTGAGAAGGTGTTTCCCCTGAGTCTCGAACTCGAGGTGGTAGATACTGAATAAGGGACATCGATTTCAATCTGAGGTGAAAAATGATGCATTCTCTCAGAAGGTAGTGAATGTCTGGAATTCCCTAACACAGGGAGTTGTGGAGGGATGCAGGAAATTGGGTAGGAAAGTGGAGTTGAGCCCGGAAATAGATCAGCCATGTTCTCATTGAATGACAATTCAGTCTCAAGGGGCCGAATAGCCGTCTCATGTTCCTACTTCTTAGTTTTTTTATGTCATGCTTTTGGAAAGTAATTGGTTGTTTTCCTGGAAGTCGTGTTGTACTATGTTGCATTCGGGAGAGGAGAAAATTTGCCTGAGTTAACCCTGGATGGGATATGGGAACTGCATTCAAAGCAATTCCAGAGCAGAAATTACAGAGTGGGGAAGCATGGAAAAAGGGATTACGGCTGCGGGCCACTTCCTGACCAAGCCTGTAATTTCCAAGTGCATTTCCAAAACAACACCTAACCATCGGCGTGGCTTCGATCTGCCTGTTTGTAGCAGGTCCGGAGGGCTGAATGGAACGTCAGAACACAGCGCACCCGTCAGAAGCTTTCAGCATGCCTGTGGCGGCACCTGTAACACCTTCTGCTCATTCAATAGACAGAGTTACTCATCAGGACCTGGTCAGCGAGTTCACCAAGTTAGAGGAAATGATTGAAAACTTGATTGAAGAAACACTCAGCAGGAAGATAGAACCACTCTCAGCAGTGCTCCAAAAACATGAACAGCAACTTGAAAGCCTTGGAAACAGAACAGATGAGGTCGAGAGCCAAACTGCAGATGCAGAGACTGTGATCGATTCCTGTAAGGAGCAGATCTTCAACCTTGAAAAATCGGTCCGTACCTTAACTAAACAAGGTGACGACCTCAAGAGAAGGGGCAGGATGAAGAGTGTTCATATCATCCGTCTGCTGGACCGGACATAAGGTGATCAGTCAGTGAGTTTTTTTTTGAGAGAACTGGCTGCAGAGATTCCTTCACTTCGAAGCTGAAGAGGGATGGGTGAAGAGTGAGACAGTTCATCGGGTTACGGTGCGCAGGTCAAGCTCAGACCCACGCCCTCACCCTGTCCTTTTGCGATTACATTGTTGCAGGGACAAACAAAGACTTATGGAAGCTTCCAGAACACAGGGAAGAGACCCGAAGAGGCCTCCAGGATTATGTTCTTCCAGGTCTTTTCAGCGGCAGTGATTCAGAAAAGGAAATCTTTTTATGATATCAAGAGAAGATTAAGGTAACTTGAGATTCAATATTCCTTAATGGACTCAGCGGTTCTCCGTATGCACTAGTGGATCTTTCAATAGATCCACTAACTCTCCAGAAGATGCGAAAACTTTGTGGACACTTTAAAGTAGGCTGGATGCGTTAATGGAAAGCGATAACCTTGTTTCCCTTTTTAAAAAGAAAGTTTGTTGACCGTTTCTGGTATTAAGCAGTGTTAAATTATAGTCGGGGGTGGGTAGAGTACACACTTTTAACTTATTCATTAGTAATACGACTCGTTTTTCTCTTGATTAGTTTGTGTGTCGGGTTCGGCTCAAGCTGGAGAGAGTTATGAAGGTGATCATGATGACTGAATACCTACCTAAGGGCAGTTCTGTCCCGATGTTTGTGATTAATTGCCCTGGATGCAGTATTGATAATGGGGCAGAAGATAGAGATTTGGGACGTGCAAATGCCCCCAGTCGGCAGGGGGTAAATGCCCCTCCTGAGTGCCATTGGCACTTTGTATTTTTTTTGTTTTAGAATGTATTTAGTTTTGGAACGTTTTGAGAGCTTGTTAGTTGTAGTAGCATTAGTTTGTATATTTTTTAAGCTCTATGATTCTTTTTTCATTGGTGCTCACTAATTTGTAATTCGAGTTCTTCCTCTCTGGAGTTCAAATATTGTTTCAGTGTGTAATGGCTACTGTCATGCTTAAATGGTGTATCTGGAACATTAAGGGGAGCCATTCGCCAGTTAAGAAAAAGGAGAGGGTGGATATTGTCGTATTGCAGAGATGCACTTTGATAACAAGGAACATTTGACATTACAGCAAGGTGGATTTGATCGGGTTTATTTCTCGTCTTTTAACACTAGGAATAGGAGAGAAGCCATACTGGTGAGGAAGAATCTTTCATTTAAATTAGTAGATTGCATTAGACACCCACGGGAGGATCATAATCCTCGAAGATATATGGGGAAGAAAGCAGTAGTTTGAATGTTTATTGCTCCCTGGCTCACTGCCATAAATTCCTGATCGATGCATTTTCCAAATTAAGCAATCTTTCTTCGTAGTACATTATCGTAGGAGGAGATTTCAATTGTCTTTTACACCCACGGCGGACAGCATGCCCCAAAGCTCCCAGTACCATCTTTCCAATCTAAGCAATTAGTGGATTTTTGTGTGGAACTGGGGCTGGTGGATGTTTGGAGGCAGATCCACCTCATAAATAGGGATTTTACTTTCTTATTTAAACCGAAGAAATGCCACACTAGTGTTGATATCTTCCACACCTTGCAGCAGTCTTCGATTCAGTGGTGTTCTGTACAATTGGGAATATTACCATTTGTGACCATGCAGCAGTATACTTATTGGTTAAGATGAAGGGCAATATAGCAGGTTCGAGACACTGGCGAATCCCTTTATTCTTAAGGATAGTAAGTACATTGAGTATTTCTGTAATGAATTCAGATCTTTCTTAGCCATGAATTTAGATTCAACCAGTAACCCATCCATTCTATGGAAAATTGCTAAGGCTTATGCCAAAGGAATAATTATTCCTTAGGATGCAGCAGAAGCTGGAGCAGGAACACTTGCTCCAAGCACGGTTAAAGGCAGCCGAGAGGGCATACTTTGATAGACCCTCAGTGGCTAGGCTGCAGAGGATCACAACGCTTCTGTCTGCAGTGAATTCCACGCTCAAACAGACAGTCAAGAAGGTACTTACTTTTGCAAAGAAAAGGCTGTTTGAGCATGGTGATAAACCGGGCAAGTAGTTAGCCTATCTTGCGATGAAAAAGAGAACCCCAAAGCCATTACCTCAACTAGGGAAGGTACTGGGACCCTTTCCTATGATCCCATAAAGATTAAAGCAGCATTTCGGAGATTTTACTCCGAATTATATCAGACTAAGCATTATGGGGATAGATGGATTTAGATGGAATCTTTCTTCAAGAACTTGGACCTACCAGGGGTAACCCCCAAATAAGCGTCTTGCCTTCATTCACCATTGTGGGTGCTGGAGGGTGTAAAGCAGCTTCCAGGCGGAAAGGCACCCTGTCCTGACGGATGTCCACGTGAGCTTTATGAGGAATTTATAAACCTGTTGTCAGATCCGATGTTTACTATGTTCGTCGCTCACACAGTCACGACTGCATCCCACCATCCTTAGGAGAGTCTCATATCTCTCTTATTCGGAAGAAAAGGAAGACACCGAAAGATTGTGCTTCCTATAGGCCCATCTCACATCTAAATGTTGATTTCAAAATTCTGTCTGAGTCCCTTACATTGAGGATGGAAACTATTTATCCTTCCATTGTCAAAGTATACCATACCGGCTGAGAAAAGGCTGCAGATATTCCAACAATGTTAGGAGGTTACTCAATATGATCCAAGCGTGTCAACAGCAAATTATGCAGGTATGAATGATCTCTTTAGATGCAGAGAAGACGTTTGCTTGGGTCGAGTAGCTGTATCTCTTCTATACGTTAGAATGGTTTGGTCTCGGCAACGTTTTTATCAAGTGGGTGAGGGTCCTTGAAAATGACCCTCTGTGTGCGATCCTGTAAAATTAATATTTCTAGAGGCAGTCGACAAGGTTGTTTACGCCAGTGTTGTTTACGATGGTGATGGAGCCACTGGTGAAGGCCATCTGCAGGGACCCAAACATATCTGCCACAGATGTGGGATAGAAGTCACGTAAGATTACATTGTCTGCAAATGATGGTCTTAAATTTTTGGTAAATCCCACAGTTTTGGTCCCTCACCTCATGCAATGCATCAGCTCGTTTGGTGCCTTTTCCGGCTATAATATTGATTTTACGAAGTCAGAGGCCATGCCTCTGGGCAAACTCAGGGAAACACCTGATGCCGTGGGAGAATCCTGATTTCCTTTTCAATGGTCCGGGGGTAATGGGGATGCTCCCTATTTGGGCATATTCATTAATCCTATCTTTGGACTTATATTTAAAGTGTGATTTGTCCATTTGTTTGACAAAATTAAACAAGATCTTTGAATACTTCCAATATCCTGGCTAGGTCAGATAGCTCTTATTAACATGAATTCCCTCCCTTGTTTGCTATACCCCGTGTGAATGCTTTCTTTGATGTTTCTCAGACAGACATTTAGGAGATTAAATGGATGATGTAGCTCTGATTTGTCACCATAAGCGACCTCTTATCAAAAAAAAACCCAAATTATAACAACCCCCCAGTTTGTGGGGAGTAGATCTCCAGGATGTTAAAAGCTATCAATTAAGCTCTTCTTTACCCGATGTTAGTGAGGCCTCGGTGTCAATATAGTTAGATATTGAAGCTTCTCAGGCAAAGTGCTCCCTTATTAGTCTGCTATTCATAGACAAAAAGAGGACAGTTACGAAGTATTACCATTTCCCAATAAATATCAACAACTTTAAAGTAGGGATGGCAATGTGTCCGATAGAGGGCAACATAGCCAAACCTCATTTCTTACCCCAAAGCGTGGTGTACCATGTTTCCGATCGGGAATACTGGATTCCATGCTTAAACTATGGACAACTCGTGCGTGTATCTTTCTTTGATTGTTTATCTGAGGGAGAAACAAGAATGTCCTTTGATCAAATAAGTCGTAAGTATAGACTACCGAGTAGAGATCTCTTCTGTTTTCTTTTTATCAGATCAGAGATGTTATTCAGAAAAGAACCACGCTTTTAACAGACCGGTACAGATCCGATACAGAGAAGAGGGTGCTTATTGCTAAGAACACACTCTCTGTCAGTACCCTTTATCATTTGTTGGAGAGTGACCTCTCAGACGAGACATCGTGACTTTCTGAGGTCTACAAAGAGAGTTGGGGATTCAGATATCTTTGGACATAGGGGAGGATATTTGTGTAAATGCAAGAAGGATTTCAATCTGCAAGAAGACTCTTGCCATGTAGTTGAAGATTCTTCATAGAGTCTATCTGGCCCCAGACACTCTCTCAAAATTCAAGATGGAGTATGTCTTAAATACAAAATGACTATGGACACTCTTACTCATTGCTTGTTGAACTTCAACCGGCGCTATAGGAGCGGTGTGCTCGCTGGGATGGAGAGGATCTTGTGGACCGAATTGGAGATGGATCAGGTTTCCCTTTTCCTGGGCCTGCCCAGTCTACCTTACTCAGATGTGCATAAGAAAAAATACTTTAATACCCTCACTCTCTGAGTTCAGAAAAAAAGTTCTGTTGCATTCGGTGTCTGAAAACCCCCTGGGTCTATTGTTTTGTCATAACCTCGTCATGGAGCATAGCCCTTTGGACTTTTTTTAAAGGTATGTTGCACCATAAAATAGAGGATTTTTATAAGACATGGCAGCCCTTTTTGAATTACTAAGGTACAGGCTGATCCGCCACTCTAATAAGGACTTTTACATAGCTATGACGAACTTGACTAATGAATCTAATGTCCAGAGAGGAGGAATTACGAACAAATGAACGTGTATTAGTTAATGCTCTTGAAGGTTGAGAGCTATAGTTTTTTTACACTGAGTTCTACTATTCGTTTTTTTTATTTTTTTATTTTTCTTCGGTCCTTGATTTACCTTTTCTTTATGTACATGCACATGGGTGTAATTGTGTTCAATTTGCATTGTTTTTTGAGTTGGGTACTTATTCGTTCATCGAAGCATTAAAAAGATTTTGTCTGAATAAAAATATTTTTGAAAAAATTAAAATATTAACATGGATAAAATAGAGTCCCAAAGGACCACTTTCTCGTTAGTGAGACCACAAATTATGGTTTATCTTAAGGGTCATCACAACTCGGGTGACAGGATGATGTTGAGAGTGTGTGCCCTTCGTGGCAACCTCTGTTTGTGTGGGGAATTGAACATGTGCTGTTGGTCCATAATACCACCAATTTTAGTGTCACCTTCAATTTTACTAATCATGCCTTATACAGTCTGAAGAATATCATTGAAATAAATAATAAACAACAATGGACCCAGCACTGACCCTTGAGGCATTTCATGTGTTACAGGCCTCCAGTCAGACAGCATCGTTCCCTGTTACCCTCTGTTTACTACCATCAAGCCAATTGTGCATCCAATTTGTCATCTCCCTCTGGATTCCATGCGACTCTAACCTTCCAGACCCACCTATCAAGAGTAATCTTGTCCAAGCCCTTACTGAAAACCATACATACTATGTCTACTGCGCTACCCTCATCAACATTCCTGGTCGCTTCATCAAAGAACTGAAACAAATTTGTGAGGCATGATCTCCCACTCACAAAGTCATGCAATCGTTCCAGTCTAAAAACAACTATCAACAATAATTATTAAAATAAATAACAACAAACAATAATAAATAATAGTAAGATGACATTTTCAATGGACAATAAATTATCCATGGTTTGTGGCATTCGAACGTGCAGAATAGATTTTGTGGAGAAAGTGAGAACTGCAGGTGCTGGAGTTCAGAGCTGAAAATGTGTTGCTGGAAAAGCGCAGCAGGCCAGGCATCATCCAAGGAGCAGGAGAAGCGACCTTTCGGGCATAAGCCCTTCTTCAGGAAGGGCTTCAGGATGATTCCTGAAGAAGGGCTCATGCCAAAAGTCGATTCTCCTGCTCCTTGGATGCTGCCTGACCTGCTGCACTTTTCCAGCAACACAGAATAGATTTTGTACCTGAGTCATTGAACTGCGTTGAAAAAAAGCAAGGGTGGCATGGTGGCTCAGTGGTTAGCACTGCTTCCTCATAGTGCCATGGATCCGCGTTTGATTTCACCCTCGGGTGACTCTCTTTTGGAGTTTGCACATTCTCCCTGAGGTTGCGAGGGTTTTCTCTGGGAGCTTCATTTTCCTAACACAATCCAAAGATGTACAAGTCAGGTGAATTGGCCACCGCCTTATTTGCATTAGTTAGGGATAAATATAGATTAGAGGCATGGGACCTGGTGGGTTGCTATTCAGAGGGTCGTTGTGGCCTTGTTGGGTCAAATGGCCTGTTTCTGTACTGCAGGAAATTGAAAAAAATAAACTATTTCTCATCAAACCCTGTCTTTCCAAACGTGTGCATATCTTATCCCTCAGAATCCTCTCAAGTAACCTACCTACTGCAGATGTTAGGCTTCCCGGTCTATAGTTCCCAGATTTTTTTCTTTTCTTCCCTTCTTGAAAAATGGCACAACGTTTGCTACACTTCAATATTCTGGAACCTAACCTGCGGCTAACGATGATGCAAAAATATCACGCAGGTCCCCTTAGTTTCTTCTAGAGCCTCTTGCAGTATTCTTGGATGCATCTGTTTAGGAGAAGGAGATTTATCCACCTTCATACATTCTAATGCATCCAACAAGTCCTTTCCTGTGATATTGACTCACCCCAAGATATCACCACGACCTTTGTCAACCTCCCAAGTCTTCTTGTATTTCTCCATAGGAAAGACAGAGGAGAAATATCCATTGAGAATCTCACACATCTCCTATGGTTCTAGACATGCATGTCCAGTTTGGAACTTGAGGGGTCATATTCTCATGTAGTTATTCATTTAACTTTAATATACTTAAAGTACCTCTTTGGATTCACCCTAATCTTCTCAGACAATGCTATCGTGTGCACCCTTTTCGCCCTTCTGATTTCCCTCTTCGGTAAACTCCTGTATTCCCTGTACACCGCCAGGGATTCCCTTGATCGCAGCTGCATGGACCTCAGCCACACCTCCTTTTTGCCTGTCAAAACCTCAATATTTCCTGCCATCCAGGATTCCCTCTTCCTGCCAACCTTGCCTTTTACCCTCACAGGAACATATAGACCTTGAACTCCAGTCATTTCACTTTTAAAGGCCTCCCACTAGCCGGAGGTCCCTTCACCTCTAAACAAATTCCTCCAACCAACCCCTACAAGCTCCTATCTAATTCCATCAACATTCACTTTCCCCCCATTTAGAAATTGATCTCACAGGCCAGTTTTGTCCTTCTCCATAAGTATTTTAAATCTAGGGTCACTGGTCCCAGCGTGCTCCCCCATTGTCACCTCAGTCACCTGTCCTGCCCTATTTCTTAGAGTAGGTCAAGTTTTACCCCTTTCCGAATTGCTCCCTGTACATACTGCTTGAGGAAACATTTCTGAATACAGTTAATAGATACACCCCATCTCAATCCTTAATTCTATGTAATTCTCAGTCAATGTTAGGAAAATTAAAATCTACGACTATGGCAATCCTATTGGCCCTGCAAGTCTCCCCAATCTCTCTACATATTTTAATTATTCTAAGTCCCGTTTACTATTAGGGGTCCTATAGTACAACCCAAATAATATCATAATTCCCTTTTTATTTCTTAGCTTCCCCCACAAATCCTCAATGGATTATCCATTATTTATTTTATCTCTGATTACTGCTGTGGTACTCGCGTTAATCAAAACTGAAACCCCCCACAGCTCCTTCCACCAACTCTGTCTCGCATAAAGCACCTGTACCTTGGTGCATTAAGCTGCCAGTCCTGTCCCTCCCTTAGCCATGTTTCTGTAATGGCTATAATATCGCAGTCCCACGTACCTCTTCACGCACTGAGTTCATCGGCCTTACCTGTCAGCCATCTTACATTGAGATAGATGTAATTTAATCCAACAGGCATTCCTTGCTCCCTGTCGTGTTCCTGCCGAACCTGTCTCTGCACTTTACTGTTTGTGATTACGGTATCTCCTTCCAGCCTCGCACTTGTATCCCTGCTGTTGAGGATCCCACGCCGCCCCCCACGCCAGCCAATCTAGTTGAAACCCTCCCTTGTTGCACTAGCATTCCTGCCTGCCAGGATATTAGTCCCCTTCCAATTCAGGTACAACCCGTCCTTCCTGAACACGTCACCTCTGCCCCACAGAACATCCGAGTGATCTAAAACCCTGAATCCCTACCTCCTGTACCAATTATTTAGCAACGCATTCCTCTGCCACGTCCGCCTGTTCTTACCCTCACTAGCACGGAACACTGGAAGTAATTGATATGTAGAACTTGTTCAAGGAGCAACTATTGAGTGTCCTTGATAAGTACGTACCTACCAGGCAGGGAGGAAAGGGTCGTGTGAGGGAGCCGTGGTTTAATAAGGAGTTGGAATCCCTTGTTAAATGGAAGAGGGCGACCTTTGTAAAGATGAGGCGTGAAGGTTCAATAGGGGCGATTGAGAGTTATAAGGTAGCCCGGAAGGACCTGAAGAGAGAGCTAAGAGCAGCAAGGAGGGGACATGAAAGGTCCTTAGTTGGTAGGATTAGGGAAAACCCCAAGGCTTTCTATAGGTATGTTAGGAATAAAAGAATGACTAGGGAAGGAATAGGTCCAATCAAGGATAGTAATGGGAAGTTGCGTGTGGAGGCTGAAGAGATTGGGGAGGCACTGAATGAAAACTTTTCGTCAGTATTCACTCAGGAACAGGACATTGTTTTCGATATGAATACTGAGGCACGAATAAGTAGAATGGATGGCTTTGAGATATGTAGAGAAGAGGTGTTGGAAATACTGGCAAGGGTGAAAATAGGTAAGTCCCCTGGGCCTGATGGCATTTATCCTAGGATTCTCTGGGAAGCAAGGGAGGAGATTGCAGAGCCATTGGCCTTGATTTTTGTGTCCTCTTTGTCTACAGGAGTAGTGCCAGAGGACTGGAGGCTAGCAAACGTAGTTCCCTTGTTCAAGAAGGGGAGTAGGGATAATCCTAGTAACTATAGGCCAGTGAGTCTCACTTCTGTTGTGGGCAAAGTCTTAGAGAGAATTGTAAGGGATAGGATTTATGCACATCTGGATAAGAATGATGTGATCAAGGATAGTCAGCATGGTTTTGTGAAGGGCAGGTCGTGCCTCACAAACCTTGTTGAATTCTTTGAGAAGGTGACTAAGGAGGTAGATGAGGGGAAAGCGGTAGATGTGGTATATATGGATTTTAGTAAGGCGTTTGATAAGGTCCCCCATGGTAGGCTACTGCAGAAAATACAGAGATATGGCATTGAGGGTGAGTTGGAGGTTTGGATTAGGAATTGGCTGGCTGGAAGAAGACAGAGGATAGTAGTTGATGGCAAAATTTCATCTTGGAGTGCCGTCACTAGCGGTGTTCTGCAAGGATCTGTTTTGGGACCACTGCTGTTTGTCATTTTTATAAATGACCTGGAGGAAGGGTTAGAAGGTTGGGTGAGCAAGTTTGCGGATGATACGAAAGTCGGCGGAGTTGTAGACAGTGAGGAAGGATGTGGCAGGTTACAGCGGGATATAGAGAAGCTGCAGAGCTGGGCAGAAAGGTGGCAAATGGAGTTCAATGTAGCTAAGTGTGAGGTGATTCACTTTGGTAAGAGTAATAAAAAGATGGATTACTGGGCTAATGGTAGCCGACTTGGTAGTGTGGAAGAGCAGAGGGATCTTGGTGTCCATGTACACAGATCTCTGAAAGTTGCCACCCAGTTAAATAGTGCAGTGAAAAAAGCATATGGCGTACTGGCTTTTATTGGTAGAGGAATTGAGTTCCGGAGTCCTGAGGTCATGCTGCAGTTGTATAAGACTCTGGTGCGGCAGCATCTGGAATATTGTGTGCAGTTTTGGTCGCCATACTATAGGAAGGATGTGGAGGCACTGGAACGGGTGCAGAGGAAGTTTACCAGGATGTTGCCTGGTATGGTAGGAAGATCCTATGAGGAAAGGCTGAGGCACTTGGGGTTGTTTTCATTGGAGAAAAGAAGGATTAGGGGTGACTTGATAGAGGTGTACAAGATGATTAGGGGGTTAGATAGGGTTGACAGTGAGAACCTTTTTCCACGTATGGAGTCAGCTATTACAAGGGGGCATAGCTTTAAATTAAGGGGGGGTAGATATAGGACTGATGTTAGGGGTAGGTTCTTCACTCAGCGAGTCGTAAGTTCATGGAATGCCCTGCCAGTAGCAGTAGTGGACTCTCCCTCTTTATGGGTATTTAAGCGGGCATTGGATAGGTATATGGAGGATAGTGGGTTAGTGTAGGTTAAGTGGGCTTTGATCGGCGCAACATCGAGGGCCGAAGGGCCTGTACTGCGCTGTATTCTTCTATGTTCTATGTTCTATGTTTTATAAACCGGATATTACTACTGTCGTGGTCCTGTCTTTTATTCTTTTTCCTCGCTCTCTATAATCACTCTGCATGACCTCATCACTACTTCTACCTGTGTCATTTGCACCAATGTGCACAATGACTTCTGGCTGCTCCCCCACCCCGGTGAGAACGTTCTGCAGCCGGTATGAGACATCCTGAACCCTGGCACGGAGAATGCTATACATCATCTTGGATTCCCATTTGCAGCCATACAATCTCTTGTCTGATCCCCTCACATATCGAGTCTGAATAATTACTTCTGAAGTTATTTGTCACGCATAACCTTCTGACAATGGGATTTCTTCCTGAAACAGTTGGATTTGGCTGAATTGCTTTGCTTCAGGTCGTGGGGAGATTCCAATGAATCATCATCAGGAATCCTCCATGAGTAGAAAAGGCGACTAGGCTTTTTTTCACTCCCACACATTGCTGTGCTGAGCGGCAGGGAGGGAGAAAGGGAGCAATAGGGTGTTCGTTCACAGATAGGCTACATTTTTCTATCTGTAAGTTAAATCACTAATGTTATCAGGCCCCAAATGGGACCATGTGAGCTCTCCTTGAATATTGTCTGAACTATATGGCTCCATCACATTCTCGACTCCAGGTCAGTGCATTATTGCTGTTGTCATACACCGAATCAATTCATTAACAATAAATGGCCCTACTTGTTTTGAAGATGTGTTAATATGTGCCTGCATAATATAAACATAAGCGTTTGATGACTTCACAATATTTGTGTTAAGATGAATATGTTTTATTCTTAAACAAATACAGAAATTGCTGGAAAAGCTCAGCCTGTCTGGCATCAGTTATGAAGAGAAATCAGAATTCAATTTTTCGGTCCAATGACCTTTCCTTTGAACCTGACTTGTTCTTAAATTATTTCCCCAATTTTATTCTCCCACATAAGAAGAAATATCCATCCGGTATTCACCAACTACACTCTTCTCAAGATGTTACATGGTCAATAAAACATCTCTCATTCTCAGGTCGAACTGTTCCTTCTTCGTAACATAAGGCCTTCATCCCAAGAATGAGTAAAGAGAAAAATCTATGAAACGTTTCCAAAGCAATTTTGTTTTTATCAGTTAAGGCAATTGTAACGACACATAATACATCAGATGTGATCTCAGCAATGCCCTGTACTGATGCAAAAAATCATCACTAAGGTCAAACACAACACCCCTTGCACGGAACAGAATAATTCCATTTACCTTCCAAATCACCAGCTGCATATTCAGGTTAATTTGATGTGATACATGTACTAAGACACACATATCCCTCTGTACCACTCTGTTCTGCAATCTCCTTGCATTTAAATAATTTTCTGCTGTTTTGTCTTTTCCCCAAAACAGAAAATTCCCATCACAGAAATGTACTTTTTTCTGCTGAAGGTTTGCTCAAAACTGTCCTCTGTCTTGTATGCTATTGCTTGATTCTCTGCCCCTCCCCCGTCTGCATCCCAATGCAGATGATCCGCCCTCTCCCTGTCTGTATCAAATTGAAGATGATCCGCCCTCCCCCTGTCTCTATCCCATTGCAGAGGACCTGCCCTCCCCCTGTCTGTATCCCATTGCAGAGGACCCGCCCTCCCCCTGTCTGTAACCCATTGCAGAAGTTCTGCCCTTTCCCGTCTGTGTCCCACTGCAGACGTTCTGCCTTCCCCCTGTCTGTATCCCATTGCAGACACACTGCCCTTTCCCGTCTGTGTCCCATTGCAGGTGATCCGCCGTCCCCTGTCTGTATCCCATCCAGATGCTCTGCCCTCCCCCCGTCTGTATCCCATTGCAGATGATCCGCCGTCCCCCTCTCTGTATCCCATTGCAGACGCTCTGCCCTTCCCCATCTGTATCCCATTGCAGACGCTCTGCCCTTCCCCGTCTCTATCCCATTGCAGACGCTCTGTCCTCCCCCTCTCTGTATCCCATTGCAGACGCTCTGTCCTCCCCCTCTCTGTATCCCATTGCAGACGCTCTGCCCTTCCCCATCTGTATCCCGTTGCAGACGCTCTGCCCTCCCCCTGTCTGTATCCCATTGCAGACGCTCTGTCCTCCCCCTCTCTGTATCCCATTGCAGACGCTCTGCCCTTCCCCATCTGTGTCCCATTGCAGACGCTCTGCCCTTCCCCGTCTGTATCCCACTGCAGACGCTCTGCCCTTCCCCATCTGTATCCCATTGCAGACGCTCTGCCCTTCCCCGTCTGTGTCCCATTGCAGATGATCCGCCCTCCCCCTGTCTCTATCCCATTGAAGATGCTCTGTCCTCCCCCTGTCTGTGTACCAGTGCAGATGCTCTGCCCTCCCCCTTTCTGTGTCCTATTGCAGATGCTTTGCCCTCCCCCTGTCTCTATCCCATTGCAGATGCTCTGTCCTCCCCCTCTCTGTGTCCCATTGCAGACACTCTGCCCTCCCCCCGTCTGTGTCCCATTGCAGATGATCCGCCCTCCCCCTGTCTCTATCCCATTGTAGACGCTCTGTCCTTCCCCTGTTAGTGTAACATTGCATACGCTCTGCCCTCCCCCCATCTCTATCCCATTGCAGACGCTCTGCCCTCCCCCTGTTGTATCATATTGTAGGCGGTCTGCCCTTTCCCTGTCGGTATTCCACTGTAGACGCTATGTCTTCCCCGTCTGTATTCCACTGCAGACGCTCTGCCCTCCCCCTGTCTGTATCTCATTGGAGACGCTCTGTCTCCATTTGACATTTTATTGATTGACTATCCTGATGTATGAGCAAACTGAGCTCCATCCTCTTCATCCAACTCATTGGTGTGGATTGTAATTTGTTGATGACCTCACACAGATCCCTGAAGAATTCCAGATTGCCAAAAATAAAATGAGTAATGATCTCTTCTCTGTATTTCCTGAGGCTGCCCAAGGTGCCCCTGCTCCTGCGAAACAGCCTGGGGTGTTTATATGGCGTCTTCCTGTGCTGTGTAATTTACTGAAATGATTTGAATACTTCATTCTATTCCTGTTTAACCCCATGGAAGTTCATTATGGCCACCCCCTGCTGTATTGTCACGATGCTGACTGGCTCAATGGGATCATTCTCTCCCTCTGTAACAGCCTCGAAGGGTGAATTGACAGAAGAACGAGTGAGGTAGGAGCAGCAGTTGGCCATTCGTCCCCTCCAACTTGCTGCTCAGTTTAGAAACATCATGGCTGGTCTGATTGTAGCTGAATACCCCTTTTCTGTCTGTTACCAATAAACATTGACTCCTCTGTCCATCAAAGGTCAGTCAAGGTCAGCCTTGAATATCCTCAATGACCCAAACTTCACTGTTCCCGGGGGATGAGAACGCCACAGATCGCACAATCCAAAAAGGAGCAACGTTATCTCAAATGGAAATGGGAGACACCTTTTATATTAAAGCGTGTTAACCTCACAGCAAATCACTTACTCTTTTCAGAAACAAGGGCACAGCAAATAGGAACAAACATATACCATTCAGCCCCTCAAACGTATCCCACAGTCCCATTGACTGTCCAGTCAAATATTTATCAAACTTGGCTTCTACTGCACCCTTGGAAAATAATGCTGACACCTTAGGCTGCAGAGCATAGGGAATCGGAATTAGGCCATTTGGCCCATCAGGTCTACTTTGCAGTTTGATCCTGTCTGGTGTGTATCTCAACACAATTTTCCCGCCTTCTCACTTAAATCTTGATCGTGGCTTTAATCTAACCTTTGTCTTAAAAAACATGGTTGCATCAATGTCTCTGTATGTGTGTGTGATTGCGTGTGTGTTTCTGTGTATATCGGTTTAATGGCAGGAGACAGGGTGGTGGTGGATTGTTGTTTTTTGAACTGGAAGCTTGTGGGCAGCGATGATCCAGAGGCAAAATTGTTGGGTCCACTTTTGTTTGTCATTTATATAAATGATCTAGATGAGAATTATAGAAGGTATATTTCGCAAATTTGAGGATGACATCAAGTTTGGGTGTACAGTGGACATTGCTTGTATAATGGTGAACAACGGAGGATTACAAAGAGACCTTCATTAATTAAATCAGTGATTCATAGAGATGTGCATCAGGGATCAGACCCTTCAACTCGTTCATGCCATCCAAATATTCTAAAGTAATCCACTCCCATTTGCCACCATTTGGCCCATATCCCACTAATCATAAAGCCACCCAGTTGCCTGTTAAATGCTGTAATTGTTCCAGCCTCTACCAGTTTCTCTGCCAGCTTATTCCATAGAAGCACCACCCTCTGCAGGAAAAACCATGTTGCTCTTCATTGTCTTTCAAATATTTCTCTTCCCAGGTGCAGGTGTAATGCTTTGATGTCTGTGGCACAGGGTGTTTCAGGTTACTTCAGTGCTCGGACCATTGAGTTTAGAAGCTGATCAGGCATGCTGAGATTGTTGTGCCTCTTCTGGAGTTCTGTGTGCAGTTCTGTTATAGAAAGGAGATTGTTAAGCTGAAGTAGGTTCAGAAGAGATGTACCAGGATGTCACCAGTAACACATCATCTTCTGCCTCGGGAGCCAACAAACACGCGGCATGAACATCGGATCCACTGATTTACAAATTTCCCCTGGCCAACCCAGATCCCAGATCCAAGCCACAAACTCACATCTGCCCTCCAGAGGAGACCTAATGTCCATCTTAATTCCCACCGCTCCGTCCCACACTCCCCATCGATCTATCACTATCATCTCCTACCTTCGCTCACCTATTACTTACATTTCCCCAAGCCTCATCCCATCACCCATTTTCCTTAAACCCCCTTTCCCCTCGCCTGTCCTGAAGAAGGGTTCTGCCTGAAACATCGACTCTCTTGCTTCTCGGATGTTGCCTGGCTTACTGTGCCTTTTCCACCTCCATGCTTTACATATTCTGAATTTTCAAACAGCTGCAGTCTCCATTATCTCTAAGGTACAATTCCCTGTTAACATAACCGTGTTGTTGTCTGTTACAACCGCACGTAGTCTTAGGGACAGTTTCTTCTCAGATCACGGACGATAAAAGTTCTTTTAACATTTTACTGATATTGTAATGCCTGATCAGTAGTTAAAGAGCATACGTTTCAATTTATAAACAGAGAAGCTTGCTCATGTTCTAATAAACCCCTGGCATTGCTCCTATATCCAAGGCAGATTGAATACTTACACATGATTGATCTACCAGCCCTAACATTTGTTCCCTCTGTCACGCCCACATATCCCACCCAGATATGTAAATTTTAATCATATGTTTTTTTTTAAATTTTAATAAGAAGTATTGAATTGAAATGGGTTAACTGGAGATATTTATTCAGCGACTGAGATTGATGTCAGTCTCCCGTGGATCCTAAATATGTCACTGGAGGACTTTCCTCTTCTATTAATGAGGGAATCAGTTCAATGTGTTATCCCATAGTATCAGCGGGAGCATCACCGACAGCACTAACTGGGATCAGCAGATCTAGAGAGAGGGGAAGGAGAGATCAGAATCTGAGAACATTAGATTGGAATGTTCCAACAATGGATCAGAATCTGAGAACATTAGATTGGAATGTGACAGCAATGGATCAGAATCTGAGAACGTTAAACTGGAATGTTACAGCAATGGGCAGGAGTTTATCCGATGGTCTTTACTTGCTTTCTCAACCTTAGATCTCATTAGCATTGTGGTTCTATGGTGCACTGATGGTTATTCAAAATGGTTACTATCCCATCCTCATTATAGTTGGTGTTCCTGGTAAGTCATTCTATCTGTTCATAAAGCCAGGTTTGGACTGAATTGCTGCTCATATTATTTAAAATTTAGAAAGGTGGACGTCAATATTTTCAATTCCACTGAAATATTCTATTCCTCACAAATTATAACGTGCAAATTACTCATGACAAATTGCTCACCAATATGTGAGGAGGAACCAGACTCTTCTCAAACTCCATAATCCTTCTAGCCCTGCACAGATCTACATTTCTATATCTTCCCCACTCACTAATTCTGTCCAATGTCACCATCATGATATCCCTGTCTCCTCCTCAGCCTCAGAACCATCAATTGTGCCGTTGTTAAACCTGGATACAACTTATCAAGTCCTTTCTCACCACATGTCATTGGCAGATTAATTGCTCTTGAGTATGTTGAACTTGTTCACTACACAGATTCTGTCAGCCAGGCAGACACTGCATGCAGCTTAAATCATTGACACATAATCGAGAGGCACAGAATAATAATCTGTTGATACCCAAGAAGGAAATTGATGTAATTGAAGTGAAAACATCATCATTTGTGATAAAAAAAGGCCCATCTGCTTAATTCCTGTCCTTCAGAGAAGTCAATGGTTATTCTTCCCCAGTCATGTCTGTGCAACCCCAAATCAATATGTTTTACTCTTTACTGTGCTGTGGAGCAGCTGAACAAGGCACTCAGTTCAAGATCCGTATAACATGCTGGCCTTGTCAGGGCTGCACACATTCCGTGAGGGAAGAACTAAAGTAAAGTTAGCTCCCTTCCTCTACTTGCTTCCATTATTCCTACACTCCATTTCCATTCAGGTAGGTGACCATTCCTTATTTCAAGTGCAATCTTTCTGACTGAGTCTCTCCCCAAGAGTGATGTTCATCTCCACAGGCACCTTTGGTGCTGGATTTACTGATGCTGACATACAGATGTAAGGAACTTTTAAATTCCACAACAGTGACAGTGCATAGAAACGGAATGGGTTTTTATGGCATAATAAAGATACGGAGACCGTAAGTGTGGGAAAGGAATTATAATGATCATCACTGAGAGTGTGGTTGAGACAGTATTTGGGGTATTATGGACAAATGTTTTATCCTGAGAACGAATGTTATCATTGCTCTAGAGACAGTGTCAAGGAATTACACCAGAATAATCCCTGAGCTGATGGTAAAAGAGGAGTGAGTGAAGGTTAATCTGTAGCACTGTCAGAGAATAAGAGGTAATTGCATTGAACCTTGATGGTGATGGACAATCACACGTTATCTTCTACACAGACACTAAGAAGATGATAAGTTCCATGGCTTGTATTTTTATTTCACTCGGGATGCATGATTCTGAATATTTAAGTGCCTCTGAGGATAAAAACTTCAGTCAAATCCTGCCTTGATATCGGGGTCAATCCCTCTTACCTGAGCAGGTCAGTTAACAACTTTTGTTAATGTTAATACATGATGGCGTCTGTGTGGAGAGTGTTTTCTTCTTATAGAGGGTAGTGAATGTCAGGAATTCTCAGGTATAGAAAGTTAGGGGAGGTAGATCACTGCAAGTATTTAAAGAGGAGGTAGATTGATTTTTAATCTGTCAGAGAGCTGAGGCGAGGGAAGAATTGGGCATTAAAGATGAGTTAATGCCAACAGTAGGTCAGACATGATCGCATACAATGGCGAGAGCATCGGAATTATCTACTCCTGTTTCTTATGCACTCATATTCTGTCATTGGAAAGTGAATGGTTGTAATTTACCGAGAAGTGCTGTTATTGAATGTTGAGGACAGTGAGAGAAAAGTATCTGGTGAGCTATCTCTGGGTGAGATATGGACCTGATATTCACAGTGAATCTGGGTCGACAACATGACCAACAAATGAAGCACCAGTTGCAGCAAGGAGACACTCTGTAAAGAGGTGAGAGGCCTCTTTTGTATCCAGCCTGGATTTCCCATCACATTTTCCAACCCACACCAAATCACCCAGTGTTGAGGGACTGAATGAAATCCTGTAATACTGTGGACCAGATATTTGGTGCAAGTGGTCTCTATCTACGCCTGTTCTGGTGGTGTTATGGACTGAATGGAACATAGGAACACAGGACGAGGAGCAGCAGTGGGTAATTAGACACTTTGTCATTGCTCGAACAGACGGGGTAAGATCGTGGCTGATCTGAGTGTGGTCTGCGCAGCACTTTTCTGTCTGTCCACAATTTTCCTCCATTCACCTGTCTGTCAAATGTTGCAAAACACAACTTTGAATAAATGCAAGCACCCAGGCACAATACTAGGGAACTGCACAAAGTCAAAGTACACAGGCAGCACAATACTGGATGGCACCAGGCAGTGGTCTAACAGTCTTGTTCCCATCCAATTAATTCTGCTGCAGTTTATCATTTTTTTATTTATTCTTGGAATGTGGGTGTTGTTGATAGGCCAACTTTTATGGGCCATGTTTAATTACGCTGGAAATAGTGGTGTTGACCTGCCATCTTGGGAATAAACGTCTATAGAAGAGAATTCCCATTTTAACAGCCCCATGAGAATTTCTCATTCCTGCTCTGTTGGAGGGTCACTGCTTCCTTTTCCAACACCACTTTTCCACTGGTTACATAAAATTCGGAGTGTAACCTAGGTCAGTTTCTCGAAAAATGTGAGACACAGAGTCATACACATACAGACAAATACACAATCGCACATGTCTGAAGATGATAAAGAAGAAGGAATGGTTTCCAGAGTTTCATAATATTTCAACTCATATCAAATGGAAAAAGAGATAATGTGTCTCAACTGCTATTCTGTCTCCGACGTTATTCTACTCAAACAAGCTGCTGGTATGAGACTTCTTCCTGGAACAGTTGGAATTGGCAGAATTTACTTTCCTTCAAGCAGTGGAGCGATTCCCATGAATCCTCATAAGGAATGCTCCACGCTTGTTAAATATTACTCAGGGATTTTTTAATCTCACACTTTGCTGTCAGGAGGGACAAAGAAAGAGAACGGGAGCATCAGACTGCAGCTTACGACCATAAGATCATCGAAAATAGGAACATAAATGACGCCATTGAGCCCACCAAGTCTGTTCCGCCATTCAGTTATGCTGACAAGTTTCTCAACCCCATTCTCCTGCTTTCTCCCTGTAACCCATGATCCCTTTGATACTCCAGAAGCAAACTATCTCTATCTTAGATATACTCAATGATCTGACCTCCACTGCCTCCTGTGAAAATGAATTCCATAGATTTTCCACTCTCTGGCTGAAGACATTTCCCCTTACCTCTTTTCTAATAGGATCTCCCTTTACTCTAAGGTTGTATCCTTGGGTCCTAGAATCTCCTACCAATGAAAGTCTTCTCTATATCCACACTGTGCAGGCCATTCAATATTCTGTATGTTTCAATTAGATCCACTCACATCCCTCTGAACTCCATCAAGAACAGACCCAGAATCTTCAAAATTCTCATATGTTAAGCTTTTCATTCCTGGGACCATTCTCGTGTACCTGCTGTGAACCCATTCCAAGGTCAGCACATCCTTCCTGAGACATGGGGCTCAGAACAGCACATAATACTCCACATATGGTCTGACCAGAGCCTGATAGATCCTTAGAAATACATCCCTGCTTTTAAATTCAAATCCTTTCAAAATAAATTCCATCACTGCATTTGCCTTCCTAACCACTGACTCAATCTGCAAGTTTACATTGAGAGAAGCGTGGAGTCGAACTCCCAAGTCCCTTTGCACTTCAGGCATCTGAATAGTCCATGTTTTTATTCTTCCTACCAAAGTTCATGTTCCCACAATTTCCCAGTTTGTACTCCATCTGCCACGTCTTTGTCCATTATCCTAACCTACCCACATCCTTCTTAAGCCTCCATGCCTCTTTGACGTTAGCTGTCCCTATACCTTTCGTTGTATCACCTTCAAACTTAACCAGAATGCCTTCAACTTCTTCATCTGGTTGGTTAATGTATAAAGTGAAACGTTGTGGTCCCGACACTGAGCCTTATGGAACACCACTTGTCACTGGCTGTTTTTTTTTAGATTAGATTACTTACAGTGTGGAAACAGGCCCTTCGGCCCAACAAGTCCACACCGCCCCGCCGAAGCGCAACCCACCCATACCCCTACATATCCCCCTTACCTAACACTACGGACAATTTTAGCATGACCAATTCACCTGACCTGCACATCTTTGTGACTGTGGGAGGAAACCGGAGCACCCGGAGGAAACCCACGCAGACACGGGGAGAATGTGCAAACTCCACACAGTCAGTCGCCTGAGGTGGGAATTGAACCCGGGTCTCTGGCTCTGTTATCCTGAGAAGGACACTATTATCGACGCTCTCTGCTTCCTGCCAGACAGCCAAATTTCTATCCATGCTAGCACTTTGCCTCTAATACTATGGGCCCTTGCCTTACTCCGTAGCCATTGTCAAAGACCTTCTGGAAGTCCAGGTGAATGACATCCATTGGTTCTCCTTGTTCTAAGCTGCTCGTTACGTCCTCAAGGTTTTCTAGCATGTTTTCTAGCATGTCCCCTTGATGAAACCATGGTAACTTTGTCCTACTTTACCATCCACATCCAAGTATTCATAAATCTCATCCTTCACAATGCATTCCCGGGTCTTACCTAGAGCCAAGTTTTGATTAGTCAGTCTGTGATTTTCCCTTTTTTGCTTTACTCACCTTTTAAACAGGAATATTACGTTAGCGATTTTCCAGTCCATTGGGAATCTCCCTGATTCGAGAGATTCCTGAAAGAACACCGCCAACGCCTCCCCGTCTCATCAGCTATCTGCCTTAGAAATCTGGAGTGGAGTCCATCTGGCCCAGGTGATTTACTTACCATCAGGCCATTCAGTTTTTTTCCAGCACCTTCTCCTAGGTGATGCCCACCTTACTCAGGTCTGTCCACTAAGTCTTTTGGGATATTACTCGTGTTTTCTACCGTGAAGACTGACACAAAGGAATTTTTCAGCTCCTCAGCCATTCCCTTGTTCCACATTACTATCTCTCCTGTGTCAATCTTTACCGATCAGATGCCCATTTTTGCCTCTCATTTGCATTTTACATATCGAAAGAAGCTCTTACAATCTTTTTTTTACTATTTAACCTTCTCACTCCTTACTTCTGTGTTATTTTTTTGCTCTCGGTTGGTCTTTACAAATGTTATGACATGGTGGTGAACGCCTCTATTAATTAAACAAAACACCCAGGAAAGTTGAACTCACCTCGAAATCTGTTGCAATATGAGTGACAGAGAACTCCCAAGTTCCTCTATTTAAAGAAAATAACGCCAATTTATTTTTAAGTGTAAAAGTGAACATTACACCACAACTATTTATAACTTTATCCACCCCCCCCCCCCCCCGCTCCCAACCACACAACTGCCCCCAACTCTATAAAAATATGCTGTTTCAATTAGACGCTTATGAAGATTACATCAACTTAATTTCACAACCACACAGCCACTGCCGTCCTCTGTGATGTTACTCTTCTGGCTGCTGAATTCCCTGGGTCGTCGTATTTCTGTTTACTGTGAATATGTTTCATATGAAAAAATATATATGATTAGTGAGTATTTCCTAATTTCTTGCGGAGCAAGATGGTTGATGCCCAGGCTTCTTCTTTCTCGATGGCATCTGCTGCCTCCCCAATTTTCAAAATGTTCGCATTTTTATGTCCCCAGCATCAAATTGTCTCACTGGTTCAATGTTGGAAAACAATAAATTCAATTTCGATTAGCTTTCAGTGACAGAGAAAGTGAAGGAATGAGGGTGTTGCATGCAAAGGTGAGTGGTGAAGCAAGAGCCTTGTTCGGGTACAGGTGCTGGAACAGATATTCAGAGAGTGTGAGGGACGAGAGAGAATAGGGAGAGATTTGTCCTGGCCGAGCGGGGAAGGTTATTGATGCTTGTCCTGTATTGATTGGCATTCCTTCAGATCATCTCAGCATCGGGGTGAGCCTCCCCAATGTGTTGTCGACGTCTATCACGCATAACACCACACACCACATCCCTCAGATTCTTCAGAATATGTTTGTGTGGATCTTGCAAACAACAAGGAGGAACACACATTCGTGCCTTTCATATCTAAACCAAAACTGTTGTGCATCCGATTCTCTGGAAACTAAATATGCAAATATCGTGGGTGCTGCAGTAATACTGGATGATCTAAAATTGCATCTAAGCTGCGTTAACTAAATGATTGCTAATGCTGTGAAAAATCTATTTCATGTGTATATGAGGTAGGCTGAAGGGTATGTTGTGAACCAAAGTAGAGAGCAGGTTAATTCGGGCGTGATGTTGTGTGGTCAGAAGGACTAATTACTTACCGTGCACTGAAGCAGCTATTGGGCAATCGTGACATTAATATGTTGCATTTTACACCGCGCCTGCAAGCAATATAGAATGTTTGAACATTACACTCAAATATCATGGAAACCCGAAGGCTAGACGATCAAGTGAATTGGAAAAATACAATATGACATCTAGTGTGAGACATACATTGGCTGTTAGTGATAGAAATACTGTAAAGTCTGAAAAATACGTACATATCACTAATTACAAACACCAACGAAAAGGAAAGTGACTCATTAATAGTTTACGTAAGAAATTAATGATTACATTAAATCTAAGGAAGCAGCTTCAGAAGAATTCCAGATATTGTGGAAACCTGAACATTCTGAGAGATTTACTTTTCTGATAATAAGGACGAAGAAAGTGTTAACGAAATCAAAAAGAACATGAATATAAACAAACAGGAAACACAAAGACTGCTTAAATCTACGATCCATACACCAAAGAAAACGAAAGTAAGGCCAAAATGTGGAAATTTGTAAGGTAATGGAGAATTTATTGTGGGGAACAAGGAAATGGCACAGAACCTAACCAGCGACTTTGTATCTGTCTTCATGGAGACAGCGCCAGGAAATCTCCGTGTAAAGCAAGTGATCACATGGGACTTGTGAAACTAAAGACATAAAGTCGATTCATATCAGCAACAAGGTAGTACTTGAAAATGGAGCTTGATTGATCATTGCTAAGTCTGATGGGCCAGATATACTTCATATCAAAATGTCAGAAATAAAAGAGCATATTAATTGAACTGTCGGTGACTGTTTTATTTTTTGCAGATCCTGCAATGGCCATAGCCATTGTAGATAACTGAAAGGTAGTAAACATGACCCATCTATGTACACAGGGAAGAAGAGATCATGTGGAGGACTGCAGACCAATTCATTTGACATATGTAAAGAAAGAGTTGGAATCCATTATATAAGAAGTGATATTGGGTACTTAGAAATGAACAGCAAAATTGCAGAGAATCACAATGCTATTCTGACAGAGAAATCATGCCTGACAAACTTCGGAACTATTTGAAGTTGTTTCTTGCAGCATAGACCACAGACAACCAGTGGAAGTAGTGTATTTGGATTATCAGACGTCTGGGCGGGAAAAATGTCTTGTTGTAGCAGCTGCTCCTTTTTTGAGGTAATTTAGGTGTTGGAGGTGATTTCCTCGAATTCCAGGAGCAGCAATTACTGTTTTGTAAATCTTGCATTGTTTTGGAACTTTGGGAAAAAAAGTCAAAGAAACAGCAGTTTAAAGAGGGAAAAGAACGGACAAAGGAAGCACATGGTGAGGGGAAGAAACTGATAGGACAGCGTACCACACAGTTACGGCCTTTGCTGTTTGAATTCATGTATCACTAGATATCGGAGTGCCTTCAGGAAAATTAACAAACAGTGAAATTTACAACTGGTTTGGAGGAACTGTTTGAGCAAAGTTCCCAGTTAGATAGTGGATTGTTTTAAATGTGTCCTACAGAAAGTCTGCAGAAGTAGAGTGGGTTAATCCTTATTAATATATTTTTGAGATATGTCTTTTGCTTAATCTTAAAATATAAGCCATAAATATTAATATAGACTTGGGCAGTGTTTTGTAGAGGAATAAGACAGTTTTCTTTTTCTGGGTCTGTAGATTGTGAAGGAGCACAAATGGCCTTAGTAGAATCATATGCGCTTTTTGTCAGATGTGGGAGTTTAAAGAGGATTTAAGGGTTACTGCGGATTATATCTGTAATAAATGCTTCTGCTTGCGAATTCTATCAGATCGAATCGATCCTTTGGAGAGACAGTTTAAGACAATGAAGAATTGGTAACAGCAACAGTATGTGATGGATGGTAGTTATAGGAAGGGGGGAAAGTCTCAGATACAGTTACATAGGTGGGTTAACTGCAAGAAAGGCAAGATAATGAAGTAGCTAGTGCAGGAGCCTTCTGGGGCTGTCCCCATTTCAAACAAATATGCTGTTTGGAAAATGTTAGGGGTGATGGATTCACACGGGAACGTAGCACAATCAGGCAAGTTTGTGGTATGGAGACTGGCTCTAATGCAACAGGGGATACGTCGGATTCCACGAGGACAATTGTATGAGGGGACTTGCTAGTCTGAGGTACAGACAGACGGCTCTGTGGACAGCAGAGAAATAAGCAGAATGGTGTGTTGCTTCCCTGGTGCCAGGATCAAGGATGTCTCAGAAAGGGTGCGGAATGTTCTCACGGGGGAGAGAGGCCAACAAGAGGTCATTGTCCAAATTGAAACCAACTACATAGGAAGGGTAAAGTTTGAGATTATGAACGGAGATTGCAGGGTGATAGGCAGAAATATAAAAAGGAGGTTCTTCAGAGTGGTCATATCTGGATTACTCCCGGCGCTATGAGCTAGTGAGGGCAGGAATAGAGGGATAGAGCAGATTAATGCATGCCTGTCGAGCCGGTGTATGGGAGAGGTATTC
Organism: Chiloscyllium punctatum; assembly: GCF_047496795.1. NCBI lineage: Eukaryota > Metazoa > Chordata > Chondrichthyes > Orectolobiformes > Hemiscylliidae > Chiloscyllium > Chiloscyllium punctatum. The sequence continues at coordinate 3,913,522 of NC_092751.1, forward strand.
TCATTTTTGGATCACTGGAATCTCTTTTGAGGTAGAAGGAACCCGTACCAGAAGGACGGATTGCATCTAAATTGGAAGAGGACGAATACGCTGGCAGGGAGATATGCTACAGCGGCTCGGGAGGCTTTAAGCTAGTAAAGCACGGTGGGGGGGGGGGGGGGGGGGGGTGCAGGGGGCAGGGAGATAGTGAGGAAATAGATCAATCTGAGATTAGTACAAGTGAGAACAGAAACGAGTCAAACAGTCAGAGCAGGCAGGGACAAGCTACGACGAATAAAGTAAACTGTATTTATTTCAATGCAAAGGGGTCGAACAGGGAAGGCAGATGAAATCAGGGCATGGTTAGGAACATGGGACTGGGATATCATAGCAATTACAGAAACATGGCTCAGGGATGGGCAGGACTGGCAGCTTAATGTTCCAGGATACAAATGCTACCGGAAAGACAGAAAGGGAGGCTGGACAGGAGGGGGTGTGGAGTTTTTGATTAGGGATAGCATTACAGCTGTACTGAGGGAGGATATTCCTGGAAATACATCCAGGGAAGTTATTTAGGTAGAACTGAGAAATAAGAAAGGGATGATCACCTTATTGGGATTGTATTATAGACTCCTTAATAGTCAGAGGGAAAATGAGAAACAAACTTGCAAGGAGATCTCAGCTATCTGTAAGAAAATAGGATGATTATGGTAGGAGATTTTAACTTTCCAAACATAGACTGGGACTGCAATAGCGTTAAGAGTCTAGATGGAGAGGAAGTTATTAAGTGTGTACTAGAAGATTTTCTGATTCAGTATGTGGATGGACCGACTAGAGAAGGTGCAAACCCTGACCGACTCTGGGGAAATAAGGCAGGGCAGGTGACTGAGGTGTCAGAGGAGGCGCAATTTGGGGCCAGCGACCATAATTCTATTAGATTTAAAACAATTATGGAAAAGGATAGACCAGATCTTAAAGTTGAAGTTCTAAATTGGAGAAAGGCCAATTTTGACAGTATTTGGCAAGAACTTACAAAACATGATTGGGGGCAGATGTTCATAGGTAAACGGACGGCTGGAAAATGAGAAGCCTTCAGAAATGAGAAAACAAGAATCCAGAGAAAGTATTTCCTGTTAGGATGAATTGAAAGGCTGGTAGTATAGGGATTGCTGGCTATCTAAAGGGTTTGATTAATAAAAAGAAGGAAGCATATGACAGGTATAGACAGGATAGATCGAGCGAATCCTTAGAAGAAGATAAAGGCAGTAGGAGTATATGTAAGAGGGAAATCAGGAGGGCAAAAAGGGGACATGAGATAGCTTTAGAAAGTAGAATTAAGGAGACTCCAACGAGTTTTTACAAATACATTAAGGACAAAATCATAACTAAGGAGAGAATGGAACTCCTCAAAGATCAGCAAGGCAGCCCTTGTGTGGAGCTGCAGGAAATGGGGAAGATACTAAACGAGTATTTTGCATTAGTATTTACTGTGGAAACTGATATGGAAGATATAGAATGTCAGGAAATAGATGGTTACACGTTGAAAAATGTTCATATTACAGAGGAGGAAGTGTTGGATGTCTTGAAACGTGTAAAGGTGGATAAATCCCCAGGACCCGAACAGGTGTACTATAGAACTCTGGGAAGCTAGAGAAGTGATTGCTGGGCTTCTTGCTGAGACATTTGTACCGTTGATCGTCACAGGAGAGGTGCCAGAACACTGGAGTATGGAAAACGTGGTGCCACTGTTTAAGAAGGGTGGTACGGACAAGCCATGGAACAATAGGCCGGTGAGCCTGACGTCGGTGGTGAGCAAGTTGTTGAAGGGAATCCTGAAGGACAGGATGTACATGCATTTAGAAAGGCAAGGACTGATTAGGGATAGTCAACATAGCTTTGTGCGTGGGAAATCATATCTCACGATCTTGATTGAGTTTTTTGAAGAAGTAATGAAGAGGGCAGAGTGGTAGATATGATCGATATGGACTTCAGTAACACGTTCGACAAAATTCTCCATGGGAGACTGATTATCAAGTTGGCTATGCTAAATTGCCCATAGTGTTAGGTTAAGGGGTAAATGTAGGGGGATGGGTCTGGGTGGGTTGCGCTTTGCCAGGTCAGTGTGGACTTCTTTCCACACTTTAAAAAATCTAAACGGAATACAGGGACATTTAGCCATTTGGATACAGAACTGGCTCAAAGGTTGAAGACCGAGGGCGGAGGTGGAAGGTTGTTTTTCAGACTGGAGGCCTGTGTCCAGTTGAGTACCACAAGAATTAGTGCTGGTTCCTCTATTTTTTATCATTTACATAAAAGATTTAGATGCGAGCATAAGAGGTATCGTTAGTAAGTTTGCAGATGACAACAAAATTGGAGGTGTAGTGGACAGCGAAGAAGGTTTCGTCAGAGTACAACAAGATCTTAATCAGATGGGCCAATGGGCTGAGAAGTGGCAGATGGAGCTTAATTCAAATAAATAAGAGGCGATGCATTTTCGGAAAGCAAATTTTAGCAGGACTTATACACTTAATGGCAAGGTCCTGGGGAGTGTTGCTGAACAAAAAGACCTTGGAGTGCAGGTTCATGGGTCCTTGAAAGTGGAGTCGCCGGTAGGTAGGATAGTTAAGGCGGTGTTTGGTATGCTTTCCGTTATTTGTTGGAAATTGAGTATTGGAGTTGTGAGGTCATGTTGCGGTTGTACAGGACACTGGTTAGGCCACTGTTGGAATATTGCGTGGAATTCTGGTCTCCTTCCTATCGGAAATATGTTGTGAAAATTGTAAGGGTTCAGGAAAGATTTACAAGGATGTTGACAGGTTTGGAGGATTTTATGTACAGGAGAGGCTGTACATAATTGGGCTGTTTTCTCTTGAGCGTTGGAGGCGGAGGGGTGACCTTCTAGAGATGTAAAAAATTGTGAAGGGCATGGAGAGGATAAATGGATAAAGTCTTTTCCCTGGTGTCGGGGAGTCCAGAACCAAAGGGCATAGGTTTAGGATGAGAGGAGAAAGATGTTGGGTGGCACAATGGTTAGCAATGCTGCCTCCAAACGCCAGAGACTCGGGTTCAATTGCTGCCTCAGGCTTGAATCAGTTGATGCGATGAGGATAAATACTCAATTAAATTCTATGTTATGGACAAACTGCAGGAGATCAAATCATATTCTCATGTCTACCTTGAATTGGAAGCAAATACATTCTGTTAAAAAAAATCAAAAATGTTGAGACACAACACCAGGAGAGAAAAAAAAAACACGTCACCTGCTTTTGATGGAGATACAAATCCACAGAGTCAATATACAATCTGAGAAAGAATCAAGTGGTAGAAAAAGAAGTACATCAAATCTTAATTTTCAATGGAATTAGATCCCAATTTTCCTGAACAGTGGTGGTTTTTGCCCAATCTCACTTTTCCAAAAACAAGCTTTACCCAGTCACTAAAACTTCATTAGCCATTCTTCCTCCCCTTCCTACTCTTTCTTTACACTCCTACTTCCCTTGAACTACCCCTGCTGATGTCACATACTCGTCGACTGATGATATCTCTTCAGACCATTCTTCTGCCACTCCCATTGCAAGTTACACCAGTTCCCTCGTTACTCCCACTTCCACTAGCCATCCCTTACCCCTTTTTGCTTTCCAACTGGGGTGATGGGAGCTCCTGGCTTCTGTGCTGCTATTGGTGAGAATGAGATGATCAATGCCCAATAGGAACAGACAATAGTGTATGTCTGTCATTGTCCAATGCACCGTGAATAGGGTTTTTTCCCCCATACAGAGTGGAACTTTTTTTCTGTCTCTCTCTGTCACAACGCTTAACCAAACAGCCTCACCCCAAATAGGAAACACCTCTCCTCAGAATCAGAAGTCCCTGCATCTGTTTGTCCTTAAACGTTTCGAGGACAGTGACCACATTGTTCAATAAGCCGTCTTCTATCCTTTTTCTCTTTAGTATTTTAACTGATTTTCCAATGTCAGTTGAGGTGAGATCAGAGTAACTTCCCTTGCCATCAAAGTAGCATTTGACTCATGTAGCATCATTCCCTCTCAGCAAACTGTGGTTATTGGAAATCAGAGGAACTTCCGTGCTCATAATTTCCTCAATGAACAATGACACCTTCCCCAGAGCTATTGGGAATGACAAATAAACTCTGCCCTTGCTAGTGCCTTCCAAAACCATGGATGGATTTGTCTTATTAATAACATCAAGATACATTCAGCTTTCACAGTTTGGTCTAAAGTCTCAGAAAAGTAAGACCTTACCAGTTGAGTGTCACCTCAATTAAATCAGAGCATCACAATAAAACAACAATTTCGATTATTTTCAATCTCTTACTTTCTGAGGACTTGTCGTGCAGTGTGGTTGCCACTGAACTCAATATTTTCTCAGTTCAACAGTATCACATCACATTGGCTCAAGACTGCACCATTCCCCAATTCTACTTCATTCTCCAGCTCATTCACCATGCTCGCCAGCTACATGAGGCCCTCAAGATGGAATAACTTAGAGATGCCTATGAGCCTCTGGAACCTGCCACTCCACCCATGCCCTGCAATCTGAGTCCATCCCCTCCCCCAAGCCTGTCGTGTATTCACCATCCCTCCTAACCTTCCACGCTTTAAATCTGAATGTTCTGTACTCAGCAAAGGTCTCAGCTTTATCCCTCTGTGCCCCACTTTAATGAATTTCAGGAACGACATATTGTTGAACTCTTCTTCCACCATCTTCTCCTCTGTGTCCATTTCTTTGGGCAAGAGTCCACTCCCCATCCCATAACCCCTTCACCCAGCTCCAACACTCTCCCTCCAGCTGGATACATTCCTCTGGCGTTTACCTGATCTCAATCTGGTCATTGAGGACGCTCCATGGGAGTTTGATTGTCTTAAACTCTCTGTATCCCCCTCACCCTATCCAATCTATCACCCTTTGAACAGACTGTATGCTGTATGCTTCGATCCAACCCTGACTATGTTATTCAGCCTGTGCCGATAAGGGTAGTGCTGCTGCAGTCTGGTAGACTCACCTCGACATTTCAGAGGCTGAGTGCCAGCTCTCAGATACCTCCACATATCACCTACTGGCCCATAACCCTTCCATGGCATATCAGGCTATTTTATTTACTAAATCTGACCACATTTCATCTGGAGATTCCCACTTACTCGCCCACCAGCCCTCCCCCCCCCCCCCCCCCCACTCACCCCCACCTAACAGTCCCAAAGCTGATGGTCCTCTGATAGTAGAGCTCGCTTTTATCTCCTCCTGAAAATCCACAAACAGAACTGCCTGGGCAGACCCATTGCTTCAGCTTGCTCCTGCCATACAGAGGGGGTGTATGGATACATGCGTGGACCCAAGTTATACCTGTTCCTTCCTGGGGTACGTAGACCATTCCTTGTTCCAGTTCTATTCCAGCCCCCATCCACAACTCTTTGCCTGGTACGGAGATGATAGCATCGCTGCTGCTCCTCTCTCTTGTCCATAATTGGAAAAGTTCGTCGTTTCCAATTTACAGCTCTCCCTCACTTTCACCTGGTCTACCTCTGACTCCTCCCTTACGTTCATCGACATCTCTGCTACTATTTCTGGGGATAGACCGGTCACTGATATCCAGTATTAACCCACCGACTCCCACAGCTACCTGGAGTATACATCCTCACACCTTGTTTCCTGCAAAGACTCCATTCCATTCCCCCAGTTCCTCTGTCTCCACCACATTGCTTCTGATGATGTCAACTTCAGAAATGTGGCCTCTGAAATGTCTACTTTCGTCCTCAACCAAGAACTCCCCAGAATTGTTATTGACAGGCCCCCAACCAGTTCCGACCCATCTCCTGCACTTCTACCCTCACCCTCTCTCCTCCCTCCTGTAACAGCGTTAAGAGTTCCCCCAGTCCTTACCTACCATTTCGCCAGCATTGACATGCAGAAGATCATCAGTCTGCATTCCCCCACCTCCAGCGAGATGCCACCACCAGACACATATTTGCCTCCTCTCCCTTTTCCGCCTTCTGAAGTGACCATTTTCTCCAGGACACCCTGGTCCGCTCGTTATTCATTACCCACACCTTCCCCCCCATCACCTCCACCAGCCCCCACCACAGGTATACTTCACTTTACCCTGCCAGAGGTGTTACACTTTCCCATTTACCTCCTCCCTCCTCACTAACCAAGGGCCCAAACACACCTTCCAGGTGAAGCAGCATCCTACCAACATTTCCCACAATCCGGTCTACTACATTCGCTGTTCACATTGAGGTCTGCTCTACATTGGGGAAACTAAAGGTAGACTGAGTGACTACATCACTGTACCTATGCAAAAGACCCTGACTTTCCAGTTGCCTGCCAGTTTAATACCCCATCCTGTTCCCTGACCAATGTCAGGCTTGCTGCAGTGTTCCAGGACATTTCAACGCAAGCTGGAAAAACAACACCTCCTTTTCCGCGGGTAGACCCTGCAGCCATTCAGACTCAAGATAATGTTCAATAATTTTAAGGACTGAACTCCTCAATGCCCCCTACCCATGCACCAGGCTGAATTCTCACGAGGCCTTCCATTACTCGCTCCCTATTGTTAGCTACTAACAGTCTCCGTTAACAGCTATTCAGCCTCTGCTGTATATTAATCAACATTTTCAGGGCTACTTTACGTTCTGAGGAAGGGCCACTGAACTAGAAACGTTAATTCTGATTTCTCTGCACAGATGCTGCAAACCTTTTGCAGCAACTTCGGGTTTTGTTTCAACAATGTCTCACAATGTTTTTGTATAACAATGCAATGCGTCATGGCTATTTGGAGCTCTGTCAAACATAGGAACTTTGTAATTTCTCATTTAATGTCCATAAACAAATATTCGAGATTCAACTGAGATAGCAGTTTTGCTTATATCGTTCAGATCAGTCAATTTGTCACAGTTCAGAAAGAAAAAGAAATCGACAGAGGGAAACTCAGCAGGTCTGGCACTCTCTGAGCAGAGATACACAGAATTAACCTTTGATTTCAACATGACTTTTTCAGAACAGTGTCACATCATATTCGATATGTTAACTCTGTTTCTCTCTGCAGATACTTCCTCATCTGTTGCGCTTCTACCATCATTGTCTGTTTGTATTTCATGTTTCCGTATCACTCTATTTCATGTTTCTTGACAGGGCTACATGCTGAATTTGTTTATATGTGGACAATGTAGTCATTTCACGTTCCTATTACAGTTGCTGTGTCTGTGACACCTGTGTTACGGCCGAAATCTGTTTCTTCTTTAAGATTCAAAGGAAAAAAATAATATTTTTCTGATTATCCTGTAAATCTCAGGAACTCCACTTTGTTTGAAAAGACATTTTAGAGGCAGCTGACTTTTTATGAGATAATAGGAATAGAGTATTGATAGTGGAGCACTTTGTGTCCTTCGTTGAACTAGCTTGTCTACCCCCTCTCCAAAGGCTTTGATTACACAGAATTATTTACAGCAAAAGTGGGGGAAACTCAGCCCATTGTCTCTTCCAGTTTGGAATGACTATATCTCTGCTGTTAGTCTCCTGTATTGTCCCCATTGCCCTTCACATTTTGTTTTTGTGTCTGCTTTTAATTGTAAGTATCCTGCCAGATATGAACAATATTATCAATCTCAAACAAAAAGAAAACTAGAACTTAAAGGGCAAGCTCAGCAGGTCTGGTAGTATCTGTGAAGAGAAATCAAAGTTAATGTTTCAGTTCCGGTGACCCTACTCAATCTGTATTTCCAATGATTAAATGTGTGTATATAAAATGTAGGTCACTTTATCACATTTAATATTATCCTTTTAGTTCGCATTGTTATTCAGCATTGCATCTCCCAAATGTTGGCTGTTTCCTTGTAATGCATTACATTTAATTCTGTCTATCCGAAAGAGAGATGATGACAGGGGAATATCATTGTACTCCCCATGCAGTCTCCACAGCCACTGCTTCCATTCCGCCCTGTCTCCCAGCCAATGTCATGTTCATTCGAACCTGACTCATTAATTCATAAGTCTTAATGAATACGTTCATTGTAATTATCACTTTTAGTTTTGGACTGAGGCCAAAGTGTGTAAAAATACGGTTTACAGCAAATAAAACTGCACTTAGAAGTCTGTCAATTTATATAAATAAATTACTGAAGCATATTCCCTTTGGACGTCCCAAGTTTCCTTATTAGAGCAGTGAGAGGAACATTCCGAGAAATCCAGGGCGACTGTGTTGAATGGCAGTCTGTTCGCTAGCGTTTGTTCCCTTAGAGGAGAGATCAGCACAGTAACAAAATCCTGATTGTGATTCTTTTGGGGGTGGTGGAGGGATTTTTGGAGAGATGGTTACAGCATAGTAAACGGACAAGAGAGCAGAATCATGTCGCCCACGAAAAGAAAATATTCTTATTCTCCCTCACAACTGACTTCACTAGAGCGATTGATGATGGGAGATGTGACCAATAGCGAGCAATGTCAACATGGAGTCCATTCCAGATATATTGTGAACTGAATGTGCTGTATTGAAAGCAGGGACTGTTTGCTCTGATTGTGATTGATGTCAGTCTCCATGCAATGCAACTGTGTCACTGGAGGGTTTCCCTCTCCTATTAGTAAGAGGCTTCATTCAGTGCGCTATCCCACTGTAGTAACAGATGCATCAGCTCCAACAGTAGCAGAGATCAACAGCTGCATAGATCTGAATCTGAGAATAGCGGACTGGAACATTACAGCAATGGAGAGGAGGTTTTCCTTGAGTCTTTTCAATATTTCCCTCTCTTGGGGATTTCTACCATATCGGATATCAGCAGTGCTGATTATTATTTTGGGCGGGGTGGAGGGTGAGCTACTCACCTATTCTCGCTATTGTTGGTGGTCTCTACCTCTGTCCATTCGTTAATCCCATAAACAAGTTTGAACCTCGTTGTAATTTCTGTTATCTATATTTGTCAGAGAAAGAAACTCTTGTCTTCAATTTCAATTGCAGTCTCCATTCACTACCCATGAATTACAGACCACTCCCTCACAAACATCTGAGAACAAAAATGTGCAAAACATCGAGATCCCTTTTTGTCCTGAACTGATTTTTGTCTGGTGTTCTCTCTGTCACCAAACCTGTCCACTCCCAGCTCCTAATATCCCCAATCTCCATCTCTGTGTCAGTATTGTTGCTGAACAAACCATTGGCTGCACGTTGGTAAAATTCAGACTTAATGTTTCAAGCTCTCTTCTGACCACTTTTCCAATTACAAATACTTCAATCACAAAATTGCTCTTGTCTCGGACGTTACTTCTTGATGAGGGCAATGTATGAATGTAGGAATGTCGCTAGATGGAATTGTGAGGCAAAGCTTAATAAACGAAAGATATTGTTTCAAGTCCACCACAGCTGATGACAGAACCAAAATAAAAATAATAAGAATCGGAATAAAAGTGAATTTCACGTTAAACAAACATAAAACAACATTGTGTCTGAAAACCTTTTTCTTTCACTGATCACCTTCGGTAAACAAATCTAATGTTATTACCTGGTCTGGGTTAATTGTGACTTGAGACCCATGACAATGTGCTTAACTTTATATTGGCTTGTGGATGGCCTCATAATCAATACAATTAGTGATGGTCACTAATTGCTGCCCTTGGCAGAGATGCCAACATCCTACGAAATAACAAAATTGAAGGTGAAATCAAATAAAGGAAGATGCTGAAAATCTGAGATTATAGAAAGAAATGCACAGACACGAATAGAAAGTGCTGGGGAACTTTCCTGAATTGAAAACAGCTGGAAAAGGGTGTGATTAATACCGTTGACAGGGAAGTCTGCTTTGAAGAGGAGGAGGAATCAATTGAGAAAGAGAGATATAGAAGAAAAAGAGCAAACAAAGAGAATGATGATCAGCTGTGCTGGAAATAAAATGTGAGATTCACCTCATTTATTTTTCACCTTTCATATCTTCCTGAATATCATGCCCTTGCAAATGTGGGTATGCCCGCTTTTCAAAAGTTCGCTTTTCGCCACTTCCCTTTCTGAATAATTAAATTAGGACATTGTTTTGCTAACCATAAGATATCCGAACAGGATTTTCACTTTTACGAAGAAAGCCGATTTTTTTCCCATATAAGTTAGTGCTCCTGCACTTTACACCATATCAGCTTGCGAACGGTTTCGTAGGAATACTCTGCTTACAAATAGCGACGGAAACCTGCATATATCTAAGATCATGTTCAAAGCAATTTGATTCCCTCTGTCTGTCCTCCTTAAGTGTGGTAACCTTCTTATATTCATGAATGAGATATGGGTATCTCTGACTGGGGCAGCATGAGTTCATTTTTCCAGTTGCCCTTGAGAAAACCCTGAGCCGCTGCAGTCCACGTGCTTGATCTGATTTGGTTTCGTTTATTTTAATCAAATGTACAATGGAAAGGTTTGTTTTTATTGTAGTGCAGGCACATGATAGTAAACAAGAAAACAGAGATCGTGGGGTACTTACACAGATTGAGTCATACAAAGTTACAGCTTCACAGGAGGTGTGCAAAGTAAGATCGACATTAGCAAGATTAATATTATTTGAAAAGTGAGAGATGTCAATTTGTCAGTCTAAAATGGTCGGGAAGGAAGTGTTCCTGAGCATGCTGGTCCATGTTTTCAAGCCTCTGTGTCTCCTCCTTGTTGGAAGAGGTTGAAGGAGATCATGACCAGTTTGGGAGAGATCTTTGATGTTGCCAGCCTTTCTGCGACAATGACAAGTACAAATGGACGGAAGGTTGTCTTCCGTGTTGGTCTGAGCTGTGCACACAACCGTCTGTAGTTTCTTATGGTCCTAGGCAGAGCAGTTACCATGCCAGGCCATCACGCACCCGAATAAAATGTTTTCAGTTTCCAGTATGCAGAGCACTGGGGGATGGGTGGTTTCAAAATAGTTAGATATAACAATTGTCTGTTAAATGGATACCCACGTTCTGGTTGCTGTTTTGACAGCAATTGAAATGTAACTGATAATTTTACATTATGTCCTCTATAACAAAACCTTGTTGGGAGTGTATTGTATTGCCAACATCGAACCAATGAGCCATCACCTGGTTCAAATGAATAGAGAAGCCAACGAAGGAGAAAGAGACAGAAACAAAGAAAAGGAGAGAGAGAACACAGCGAGGGAAACTGATGGACAGTCAGTCAAAGAGAGAAAGGAAACAAAACAAGGAAACAAACAGTCACATGTGCAGGGAGAAGGGAAGATAATAGGTTCAGGGAGAGAAACAGAAGACAGGGAGAAGGCTAACACAGGGAAATAGGCAGTGTGAGAGAAACAGTGAGAGACAAAGGTCACAGCGAGCTGGAGATAGGGTCAAGGGGAGCTGGGGGGAATGGAAGGAGCTGACGCTGAGGACCAGAGAGACCTGGGCGTGAGCACTGGAGGGAGATGGGGGTAGGGAGGTGAGGATTTATTTTGTCCTATGCCAAGATGCCCAGGAAGATCATGGTAATAATGGTTGTATTGAATGATGGCTGTAAAACATGTCTGAGAGGCATATTGGCTACGCTGCACAGGGCGCGCGCTCGGCGAGATCAATATGAACAAAATCAGCATTATCTGAGATTAGAAAGTCCATTCATCAGCTTAATAACAGCTAGGAAGAAGCTGTTCCTGAACTTACTGCTCTGTGTGTTCAAGCGTCTGTATCTTTTAGCCTGATGGAAGAGGTTGTGGGAGACCTTTACAGGCATATGATGGGACTTTGGTAATGTTAGAACAAAGAACATTCCAGTGCAACAGGCCATTTGGCGGTCCAAACCTGCGCTGATCCAAGTCCTCCATCTCAACCTGTCTCCTATTTTCTAAAGGTCTGTATCCCTATGCTCCCTGCCCGTTCATGTATATTTCCAGAAACATCTTAAATGGAGCACCAGTGGTCACAGTACTACATGTTGAGAAACTCCCTTCCCCAACTACACTCTGTCCCGTGTTGCCAAGCCAGTTCTTTATCCATGTAGCTAACACACCCTGGACACCATGTGACTTCACTTTCCCCATAGCCCGACCATGGGAAACCTTATCAAACGTCTTCCTGAAGTCCATGTACATGACATGTACATTCCCTCCCTCATCAATTAACTTTGTCACTTCCTCAAATAATTCTATTAAGTTGGTAAGACATGACCTTCACTGCACTAAACCATGTTGCCTCTCACTGATGATACCATTTTCATCCAAATGAGAATAGATCTTATCCCTCAGTATCTTCTCAAACAGCTTCCCTACCCCAGACGTCAGGCTCACCGGTCTATAATTAACTGGATTATTCATGCTCCCCTTCTTAACAAGGGGATGAGAAATTTTCCTGTCCTATGGGCCCTCAGTTGTGTTCAAGGATGTTACAAAGAAATCTGTTAAGGCCCTAGCTATTTCCTCTCTCCCTTCCCTCAGTAATTTTGGATAGATGTTGGCAGCCTTTCTGCGGCAACAGGCCGTGTAAATAGAGTCAATGGTTGGGAGACATGAGACCGCCTTGGTCTGGGCTGTGAACACAATCTTCTGTAGTTTCTTATGGTCCTGGGCAGAGTGTTGCTGTACCAGGCCATTACACACCCGGACAGTACGTTTACAATAGTGCATCTGTAGAAGTAGTGCATGCTAATTATCCTGAGCCAAGTGAGGAAGCAGTGACGTTTTTGAACCATCTTGACTGTCACACCCATGTGAGAGGTCCAGGGTAGATTGCCATTATCATCACTCCGAGGGACTTGACGCTCTGCACTGTCTCGACCGTTGATGTAGATCGGGGCTTGTTCACCTCCTTTCGTTCTAAAGTCAATGATCAGTTCTTTACTTTTGGCAAATTTGAGAGGGAGGTTATTATCATTCCACCATGCTACTAAACCCACTATCTGCTTTCTGTGTTCAAACTCATCGTTGTTTGATATCCCTCCTGCTTTGGTGATGTCATCAGCAAACTTACAGTTGGCATTGTTTGGAATTTGGCAACACAGCCACGTGTGTACAGGGAGTACAGTAGGGGGCTGAGGACACAGACGTGTGTGTACAGGGAGTACAGTAGGGGGCTGAGGGACACAGCCGTGTGTGTACAGGGAGTACAATAGGGGACTGATGACACAGCTGTGTGTGTACCGGAGTATAGTAGGGGGCTGAGGGACACAGCTCTGTGTGTACTGGAGTATAGTAGGGGACTGAGGACACAGCTGTGTGTGTACTGGAGTATAGTAGGGGGACAGAGGACACAGCCGTGTGTGTACAGGGAGTACAGTAGAGGGCTGAGGACACAGCCACGTGTGTACAGGGAGTACAGTAGGGGGCTGAGGGCACAGCCGTGTGTGTACCGGAGTATAGTAGGGGACTGAGGACACAGCTGTGTGTGTACTGGAGTATAGTAGGGGGACAGAGGACACAGCTGTGTGTGTACAGGGAGTACAGTAGAGGGCTGAGGACACAGCCACGTGTGTACAGGGAATACAGTAGGGGGCTGAGGACACAGCCGTGTGTGTACAGGGAGTACATTAGGGGGCTGAGGACACAGCCACGTGTGTACAGGGAGTACAGTAGGGGGCTGAGGACACAGCCGTGTGTGTACAGGGAGTACAGTAGGGGGCTGAGGGACACAGCCGTGTGTGTACAGGGAGTACAATAGGGGACTGATGACACAGCTGTGTGTGTACCGGAGTATGGTAGGGGACTGAGGACACAGCTGTGTGTGTACTGGAGTATAGTAGGGGGACAGAGGACACAGCTGTGTGTGTACAGGGAGTACAGTAGAGGGCTGAGGACACAGCCACGTGTGTACAGGGAGTACAGTAGGGGGCTGAGGACACAGCCGTGTGTGTACAGGGAGTACATTAGGGGGCTGAGGACACAGCCACGTGTGTACAGGGAGTACATTAGGGGGCTGAGGACACAGCCGTATGTGTACAGGGAGTACATTAGGGGGCTGAGGACACAGCCATGTATGTACCGGAGCACAGTAGGGGGCTTAGGACACAGCCATGTGTGTACAGGGAGTACAGTAGGGGGCTGAGGACACAGCTCTGTGTGTGTACAGGGAGTACAGTAGGGGGCTGAGGACACAGCTCTGTGTGTACCGGAGTACAGTAGGGGACTGAGGACACAGCTCTGTGTGTACCGGAGCACAGTAGGGGGCTGAGGACACAGCCATGTGTGTACAGGGAGTACAGTAGGGGGCTGAGGACACAGCTGTGTGTGTGTACAGGGAGTACAGTAGGGGGCTGAGGACACAGCTCTGTGTGTACCAGAGTACAGTAGGGGACTGAGGACACAGCTCTGTGTGTACCGGAGTACAGTAGGGGGCTGAGGGACACAGCCGTGTGTGTACCGGAGTACAGTAGGGGACTGAGGACACAGCTGTGTGTGTGGACAGGGAGTACAGTAGGGGGCTGAGGACACAGCCGTGTGTGTACAGGGAGTACAGTAGGGGGCTGAGGACACAGCCGTGTGTGTACAGGGAGTACAGTAGGGGGCTGAGGACACAGCTGTGTGTGTGTACAGGGAGTACAGTAGGGGGCTGAGGACACAGCTCTGTGTGTACCGGAGTACAGTAGGGGACTGAGGACACAGCTCTGTGTGTACCAGAGTACAGTAGGGGGCTGAGGACACAGCTCTGTGTGTATCGGAGTACAGTAGGGGACTGAGGACACAGCTCTGTGTGTACCAGAGTACAGTAGGGGGCTGAGGACACAGCTCTGTGTGTACCGGAGTACAGTAGGGGACTGAGGACACAGCTCTGTGTGTACCAGAGTACAGTAGGGGGCTGAGGACACAGCTCTGTGTGTACCGGAGTACAGTAGGGGACTGAGGACATAGCTGTGTGTGTACTGGAGTACAGTAGGGGACTGAGGACACAGCCGTGTGTGTACCGGAGTACAGTAGGCGGTTGAGGACACAGCTGTGTGTGTACCGGAGTACAGTAGGGGACTGAGGACATAGCTGTGTGTGTACTGGAGTACAGTAGGGGACTGAGGACACAGCCGTGTGTGTACCGGAGTACAGTAGGGGGCTGAGGACACAGCTCTGTGTGTACCGGAGTACAGTAGGGGACTGAGGACATAGCTGTGTGTGTACTGGAGTACAGTAGGGGACTGAGGACACAGCCGTGTGTGTACCGGAGTACAGTAGGCGGTTGAGGACACAGCTGTGTGTGTACAGGGAGTACAGTGGTGGACTGAGGACACAGCCGTGGGTTTACAGGATCTAAAGTAGGTGATGCGGACGCAGCTGTGTGTGTACGGGAGAACAGTAGGAGGCTGAGGATACTGAAGTGGGTGTACAGGGAGTACAGTGGGGGGTTGACGGCACAGCTTTAGGGAAGTAGTTACTCCGAAAGTTATAGAGAGATGGGTGACAGTGAGGGGGAGTGGGAGGAAGCAGCCAGTGCAGGGACCCCCTGCGGTCATTCCCGTCAAGAACAAGTATGCCGTTTTGGATAATTGTGGGGGGGATGACTTACCTGGGGTAAGCAATGAGGTTCAGGCCTCTGGCACGGAGCCTGTCCCCGTTGCTCAGAAGGGAAGGGTGGAGAAAGGTAGAGCGATAGTTATTAGGGACCCAATAGTGAGGGGCACAGATAGGCGGTTTTGCGGGGGCGACAGAGACTCACGATTGGTATGTTGCCTCCCAGGTGCAAGGGTACGTGATGTCTCTGATCGTGTTTTCCGGGTCCTTAAGGGGGAGGGGGAGCAGCCCCAGATCGTGGTCCACGTTGGCACCAACGACATAGGTAGGAAGAGGGGTGAGGATGTTAGACAGGCTTTCAAGGAGCTACGTTGGAAGCTCAGAGCTAGAACGAACAGAGTTGTTGTCTGTGGTTTGTTACCCGTGCCACGTGATAGAGAGTCGAGCATAGGGAGAGAGAAGAGTTAAATGCGTGTCTACAGGGATGGTGCAGGAGGGAGGAATTCCGGTTTCTGGACAACTGAAGTTCTTTCTGGGGAAGGTGGGACCTCTATAAACAGGACGGTCGACACCTTAACCTGAGGGGCACCAGTATCCTTGGGGGGAGGTTTACTAGTGCTCTTTGGGAGGGTTTAAACGAACTCTGGAGGGGCATGGGAACCTGGACTGTAGCTTTAGGGTACAGGACCTTGAGTGTAGGGAGGTTAGGAACATGGCATTGATCTCGAAGGAGGGTGCCTGTAAACAGGAAGGTTCTTGAAATGTGTATACTTCAATGCCAGAAGTATAAGAAATAAGGTAGGTGAGCTTGCAGCATGGATTGGTACCTGGGACTTCGATGTTGTGGCCATTACAGAGACGTGGGTAGAACAGGGACAGGAATGGCTGTTGCAGGTTCCAGGGTTTAAATGTTTTAGTAGGGTCAGAGATGGGAGTAAAAGAGGGGGAGGTGTGGCATTGCTTGTCAAGGACAGTATTACAGCAGTAGAAAGGGTGATGGAGGAAGACTTGCCATCTGAGGTAATTTGGGCGGAGGTTAGAAATAGGAAAGGTGAGGTCACCCTGTTAGGAGTTTTCTACAGGCCTCCTAATAGTCCGAAAGAAGTAGAGGAAAGTATTGCGAGGATGACTCAGGATAAGAGTGAAAGTAGCAGGGTGGTTGTTCTGGGGGACTTTAACTTCCCAGATATTGACTGGGAAAGCTAGAGCTCAAGTTCGTAAGATGGGTCGGTGTTTGCCCAATGTGTGCAGGAGGGTTTCCTGACACAATATATAGACAGGCCAACAAGAGGTGAGGCTATACTGGATTTGGTTCTAGGTAATGAACCAGGCCAGGTGTAGACTTGGAGGTAGGTGAGC
Source organism: Chiloscyllium punctatum (assembly GCF_047496795.1). NCBI lineage: Eukaryota > Metazoa > Chordata > Chondrichthyes > Orectolobiformes > Hemiscylliidae > Chiloscyllium > Chiloscyllium punctatum. The sequence goes on from NC_092751.1 coordinate 3,930,261, forward strand.
ACTTCGGGGGCAGTGACCACAACTCGGTGACTTTTACTCTAGTGATGGAGAGGGATAAGTGTGCACTGCAGGGCAACAGTTATAGCTGGGGGCAGGGAAATTACGATGCGGTGTGGCATGACTTAGGATGCGTGGATTGGAAAAATAGGCTTCAAGGGAAGAACACAAATAATATGTGGAGATTGTTCAAGGAACAGCTAATGGGTGTCCTTGATAAGTATGTACCAGTCAGGCAGGGAGTAAAGGGTCTAGTGAGGGAGCCGTGGTTTAATAAGGAATTGGAATCCCTTGTGAAAGGGAAGAGGGCGGCCTATATAAAGATGAGGCGTGAAGGTTCAGTTGGGGTGATTGAGAGTTATAAGGTAGCCAGGAAGGATCTAAAGAGAGAGCTAAGAGCAGCGAGAAGGGGACATGAAAAGTCCTTGGTTGGTAGGATTAGGGAAAACCCAAAGGCTTTCTATAGGTATGTCAGGAATAAAAGAATGACTAGGATAGGTATCGGTCCAGTCAAGGATAGTAGTGGGAAGTTGTGCGTGGAGGTGGAGGAGATTGGTGAGACACTAAATCATTACTTTTCGTCAGTATTCACTCAGGAACAGGACACTGTTGCTGATGTGAATATTGAGTCACAAGTGATTAGAATGGAAGGCCTTGAGGTACGTAGGGAAGAAGTCTGGGGAATACTGGAAAGGGTGAAAATGGATAAGTCCCCTGGGCCTGATGGCGTTTATCCTAGGATCCTCTGGGAAGCTAGGAAGGAGATAGCGGAGCCATTGGCCTTGATTTTTATGTCGTCGTTGTCTACGGAAATAGTGCCAGAAGACTGGAGAATAGCGAATGTGGTCCCCTTGTTCAAGAAGTGGAGCAGGGATAGCCCGAGTAACTATAGGCCAGTGAGTCTCACTTCTGTTGTGGGCAAAGTCTTAGAGAGATTTCTAAGGGATAGGATTTATGAACATCTGGATAGGAATAATGTGATCAAGGATAGTCAGCATGGTTTTTTGAAGGGCAGGTCATGCCTCACAAACTTTATTGAGTTTTTTGAGAAGGTGACCAAGGAAGTGCACGAGGGTAAAGTGGTAGATGTGGTGTATATGGATTTTAGCAAGGCGTTCGATAAGGTACCCCATGGCAGGCTAATGCAAAAACTACGGAGGAATGGCATTGAGGGTGCATTAGAGGTTTGGATTAGGAATTGGCTGGCTGGAAGGAGATAGAGGGTAGTAGTTGATGGTACAGGTTCATCTTGGAGTGCAGTTACTAGCGGTGTTCCACAAGGATCTGTTTTGGGACCATTGCTGTTTGTCATTTTTATAAATGAACTGGAGGAGAGGCTTGAAGGCTGGGTGAGCAAGTTTGCAGATGACAGGAAAGTCGGGGGGGGGTGGTTGTGGACAGTGAAGAAGAATGTGGCAGGTTACAGCGGGATATAGATAAGTTGCAGAGCTGGGCAGAAAGGTGGCCAATGGAGTTCAGTGTAGCTAAGTGTGAAGTCATTCACTTTGGTAGGAGTCATAAAAAGATGGATTACTGGGCTAATGGTAGGCTACTTGGAAGTGTGGATGAGCAGAGGGATCTTGGTGTCCATGTACACAGATCTCTGAAAGTTGCCACCCAGGTAAATAGTGCTATGAAGAAGGCATATGGCATACTGAGCTTTATTGGTAGAGGAATTGAGTTCCGGAGTCCTGAGGTCATGTTGCAGTTGGATAAGACTCTGTTGTGGCCTCATCTGGGGTATTGTGTACAGTTTTGGTCGCCATACTATAGGAAGGATGTGGAGGCATTGGAACGAGTGCAGAGGAGGTTTACCAGGATGTTGCCTGGCATGGTAGGAAGATCGTATGAGGAAAGGCTGAGGCACTTGGGGCTGTCCTCATTGGAGAAAAGAAGGTTTAGGGGAGATTTGATAGAGGTGTACAAGATGATTAGGGGTTTAGATAGGGTTGACAGTGAGAACATTTTTCCGCTAATGAAGTCAGCTGTTACTAGGGGACACAGCTTTAAATTAAGGGGTGGTAGGTATAGGACAGATGTTAGGGGTATATATTTTACTCAGCGGATTGTGAGTTCATGGAATGTCCTGCCAATAGCAGTGGTGGACTCTCCCTCTTTATGGTCATTTAAGCGGGCATTGGACAAGCATATGGAGGTTATTGGGCCAGTGTAGGATAGGTAGGCTTCGGTCGGCGCAATATCGAGGGCCGAAGGGCCTGTACTGCGCTGTATTTTTCTATTTTCTATGTTCTATGTACAGGGAGTACAGTAGGGGGCTGAGGACACAGCCGTGTGTGTACAGGGAGTACAGTAGGGGGCTGAGGGCACAGCTGTGTGTGTACAGGGAGTACAGTAGGGGGCTGAGGATACATCTCTTGGTGCTCAGGGAGTACAGTAGGTGGCTGAGGACACAGCCGTGTGTGTACAGGGAGTACAATTGGGGGCTGAGGGACAGTGCCATGTGTGTACAGGGAGTACAGTAGGGGGCTAAGGGACACAGCCGTGTGTGTACAGGGTGTACAGTAGGGGGCTGAGGGACACAACCCTGTGTGTACAGGGAGTACAGTAGGGGGCTGAGGACACAGCCGTGTGTGTACAGGGAGTACAGTAGGGGGCTGAGGACAGAGCCGTGTGTGTACAGGGCGTACAGTAGGGGGCTGAGGGACAGTGCCATGTGTGTACAGGGAGTACTGTAGGGGGCTAAGGGACACAGCCGTGTGTGTACAGGGAGTACAGTAGGGGGCTGAGGACACAGCCGTCGGTGTACAGGGAGTACAGAAGGGGGATGAGGACACAGCCGTGTGTGTACAGGGAGTACAGTAGGGGGCTGAGGACACAGCCAAGGGAGTACAGGGAGTACAGTAGGGGGCTGAGGGACACAGCCATGGGTGTACAGGGAGTACAGTAGGGGGATGAGGGACACAGCCGTGTGTGTACAGGGAGTACAGTAGGGGGCTGAGGACACAGCCGTGTGTGTACAGGGAGTACAGTTGGGGCTGAGGACACAGCCGTATGTGTACAGGGAGTACAGTAGGGGGCTGAGGATACATCCCTGTGTGTACAGGGCGTACAGTAGGGGACTGAGGACAGTGCCATGTGTGTACAGGGAGTACAGTAGGGGGCTGAGGGACAGTGCTATGTGTGTACAGGGAGTACAGTAGGGGGCTGAGCACACAGCCGTGGGTGTACAAAGAGTACAATAGGGGGCTGAGGGACACAGCCATGTGTGTACAGGGAGTACAGTAGGGGGCTGAGGTCACAGCCGTGGGTGTACAAAGAGTACAATAGGGGGCTGAGGACACAGCCGTGGGTGTACAGGGAGTACAGTAGGGGGCTGAGGACACAGCCGTGTGTGTACAGGGAGTACAGTAGGGGGCTGAGGACACAGCCGTGGGTGTACAAAGAGTACAATAGGGGGCTGAGGGACACAGCCATGTGTGTACAGGGAGTACAGTAGGGGGCTGAGGACACAGCCGTGGGTGTACAGGGAGTACAGTAGGGGGCTGAGGACACATGCTCCAGGAGCACCAGTGTTGAGTGTTATTGTGGCGGAGGTGCGGATACCTACCTTCACTAATTGTGGTCTGTGGGTCAGAAACCAGGGGATCCAGTTGCAGAGGGTGGAGCCATGAGTAAGGTCACAGAATTTTGAGATCAGTCTGGAGGGGATAATGATTTTTAAGGTAGAGGTCAATGAGCAGGAGTCTGGTGTAGGTGTCTTTGGTGTCCAGATGTCCTAAGGATGAGTGCAGGGCTCGGGATATGGCATCTGTTGTGAACCCGTTACATCAGTCGGCATATTATAAGGGATCAATCAGGCTGGGAGATTGGAGGTGATGTGGGCCATAACCAGCCTTTTAAATCACTCCATGTTTATTGAGGTTAGAGCCACTGGGCGGTTATCATTAAGTCATTAAAACATGAGCTTTCTCACTTACAAGGTTGATGTTGGTCTTCTTGAAGCAGGTTGGGACTTCAGCTTGTGGGAGGGAACGGCTGAAATTGTATATGAATACCTCTTCCAGTTGGTCCTCCCAGGATCTGAGTGCTCAGCCGGGAACACTATCCAGGCCCGTCGCTTTCCTTGATTTGACCTGCAGGAAGACTGATCATGCTTGCAGCGGTGACAGCGGGCACAGGCACATCCGAGGCTGTCGGGGCAGGTTTCAGCCTGGCAGTCACACAGTCATTCATCGCAGACATCTCCTCGCTGACCTCCCTCGATCGTCATCAATACACAGTGACATATTTGGTGTGAGCACCACTCAGTTAGTGTTGAGACGGAGTGACATCAATAGACTGAGATTAAGCGCCATAATGAAGTAAACTCACAACAAAAGGTGGTAGAGTGTGCTTCCACTGAGAGTCAGTGACGCAGGGAGTGAAGACTTTTCAGGTTTAATTCAAGTGAAGCCATTGCTTCAACCTGAATGGAGTCAAGCATCTTGACTGTTGTGCCTTGTAGATGGTGGGCGGTCCTTAGGAAGCCAGGAAATATATCATGTAAGAACAATCTGAACAAAGGACTTGAGGGCAGTTTTGCTAAGTTTGCAGATGGTATTGAGGAAGTGGGGAAGCTGGAGAAAAGCTTGAACAGTTTATGACTGTGGGAAAACACGTGGCTGATGGAACGCAATATGGGAATGTGTGAGAATATGCACTTTGGTAGGCGGAATAGAGGAGACACTATGTTCCAATGGGATCCATTAAATCTGAAGCACAAAAGGATTTTGAAGCACTCGTCCTCTCTTATGGTTAATGTGCATGTTCAGTTGGCAGTTAGGAAAGCAAAAACAATGTTCGCATTTATTTCAAGAGAGCAAGAATGCAAGACGGGAGACATACTGCTGAGAATGTAATGGGCTATGGACAGACGGCATTTGGCCCATTGTGAGCTGTTTTGGACACTATCTCTGGGGAAAGATCTGCTGGTGTTGGAGGTGATCCATCCTGGGGACGGTGGCTTGTCATATGAGCGGCAGTGTGTGTACACGATGGAATTTAGATGAATTGTGGGTGGTGGTGGGGGGGGGGGGGGGGGGTCTGATTGAAACTAATGGATTACTGCAAAGATTGATACTACAGTCAGTGTGTAGAAAATATTGCCAATTTTCATAGAGACAATGACAAAATGGCACAGTGTCAGAATGAAGGAATGGGCTGAATGGCCTAAATCTATTGCTATATCTCATTTTGTTTCGGTCATAGGATCTATTATTCAGTAAAGACTTGTAAGTCTCTGACCTGCTCTTGTAACCCTGTATTTGTATGTCTATTTGACTTCACGTTCTGGTCAATGTTAACCCCTGTGATATGGACAGGAAGAAGATTCAGTGTCAGCCAGGACTCCATTAATATTTTGATTATGAGCTGCTATCAGTGAGTCTCATCTGGCGGGAGGACATTCTCTCCACGATGATTGTCATTTTCTGTCTGGGATTTTCGAAGGATTGATCCTGTTACACCAGTATTGTTGATTTAAGCAAAACAGGTGCAATTTATCACAGCACACAGCAACAATATGTCATCGAATACTGAACACTCTTCTAATAACAGAAAAGACTAAAATGTTCAATATTAGAAACACTGCTTTCCTGTTCGTGTTCAAATCAGATAACCTGTCCCATCGAGATGCTCAACTTCGGACTATTCATTAAAAAGTTCTTTTTTTTTCTGTGGGCATCGCTGGATGAAACCGCTCACATTTCTTGCCCGTCCCTAGTTGCCTTGAGAAGGTGGTGCTGAGATGCCTTCTCGAACTGCTGCAATCTACCTGCTGTGCGGTGGCCCACTCGTGATTACAGAGGGAATTCCAGGGTTTTCACGCAGCAACAGTGAAGGAACGGCAATACATTTCCAAATCAGGATGTTGACTCGTTTGGAGGGGAACTTGAAGGTGGTGGTGTTCCCAAAAGTCTATTGCCCTTGTCATTCCAGATGGAAGAGTTCTAGAGATTGGAAGGAGCTGTCTGAGGATCTTTGGGGAATTTCTCCATTGTGTCTTGTAGACAGTGAAAACTGCTGCTCCTGAGTGACCGTGGTGAAGGGAGTGAATGCTTGTGGATGTGGTTCAAATCAAATGGGCTGTTTTGTCCTGGATTGTGTCAAGCTTCTTTAGTGTTGTGGGGCCTGCACCCATTCAGGCAAGTGAGGATATTCCATCTCATTCCTGACGTGTGCCTTGTAGGTGATGGACAGGCGTTGGGGAGTCAGGAGGCGAGTTTCTCGTGCAGTATTCCTAGCCTCTGATCTGGTCTTACATTCATGCGGCGAGCCCAGTTGAGGTTCTGGTCAATGAAACCCCCACCCCCCAGGATATTGATAGTGGGGGAGTTTAGTGATGATAATGCTGCTGAATACAAAGTGGTTATATTGTTTCTTATTGATGACTGTCATTGTCTGAATTTATGTGGTCCAACTGTTACTTGCCACTTACCAGCCCAAGCCTGGATATTGCCCAGATATTGTTGCTTTGGGCATGGACTGCTTCTGTATCTGAGCATTTGCGAATGGTGCTGAACATTGTGCAGTCATTATCGAATATCCCCACTTCTGACCTTATGATGGAAGGAAGGTCATTGTTCAGCAGCTGAAGATGTTTAGACTGAGGACATGAGCCTAAGGGACTACTCTGGAGATGTTCTGGAGCTGAGATGACTGACCTCGATAAACAATGACCATCTTCCTATCTGTCAGGTATGACTCCAATAATGGAGTGTTGGCCCGCGATACCATTTTTGCTTGGGGTCCTTGATGCCACTTTTGAAGAATGCAGCCTTGGTGTCAAGGCTGGAATTCATTTCCTTTTTCGATATTTGAACCAAGGCTGTGATGAGCTCAGGAGCTGAGTGACCCTGGTGGAACACAAAATGGGCGTCCCTGAGCAGGTTATTTTTGAGCAGGTTCTGCTCGATCGCTCTGTTGATGACACCTTCCATCATTTTACTGATGATGGAGAGTAGACTGATTAGGAGGTATTTGGACGGTTCAAAGTTGTCCTGCGTTTTATGTACAGAACATATTTGAGCAGTTTTTCCCCATTATCGGTTTGTAAACATACTGGAACAGCTTGGCTAGGGGAGTGGGATGTTCTGGAGTACAAGTCTTCAGGGCTATTGCCGGCATATTATCAGGGCCCATAGCCTTTGCAGTATCCAGTGCCTTCAACCGTTTCTTGATATCAGTTAATCGAATTTGCTGAAGACCGTTATCTGTAAAGATGGGGACCACTGGAGGAGGCCGAATTGGATCATCCACTCAAAACTTCTGACTGAAGATTGCAACGAAAGCTTCAGCCTTATGTTTTGCACTGATGAGCTGGGCTCTCCCATCATTGAGGTTGGGGATATATGTGGAGACTCCTATTCCAGTGAGTTGTTTAATCGTCCGCCACCATTCACGATCAGATTAGCAGGACTGCAGAGCTTAATTCTGATGCATTGGTTCTGTGATCTCTAAGCTCTGTCTGTCCCTTGTTGTTTATGCTATCTGGCACACAAGTATTTCTGTTTGGAAGCTTCAGCAGATGAACATTTTATCTTTATATATTCCTGGTTCTGCTCCTGGCATGCCCTCCTGTATTCTCCATTGAACCAGGGTTAATCCTCTGGATTGATGGTCATGGTTGAGTGGGGGACATGCTGGGCCGTGACGTTACTGATTGTGCTGGAGAATAGTTCTGCTGCTATTGATGGTCCACATTGTCTTATGGGCGGACAGTCTTGAGTTGCTAGATCTGCTAAAAGTCTGTGCCATTTAGCATGGTGATAGTGCCACACAACACGATAGAGTTTATGGAGACAAGAGACTTCATCACCACAAGGACAGTGTGGTGGTCACTTTTACTGATGCTGTCATGGACAGATACATCTGCAGTTGGCAGATTGGTAAGGATGAGGTCAGGTATGCTTTTTTACCCTCTCGTTCATTCCATCACCACCTTCTGCAGACCCAATCTAGTAGCTATGTCCTAAGGAGCCGACCAGCATGATCAGTAGTACTGCTGCTAAACCACTCTTAAAAGTCGACTTTGAAATCCCCCAACCAGAATACACTTTGTGCCCTTGCCGCATTCAATGCTTTCTCCAAGTGTTGTTTAACATGGAGGAGGACTGATTCAGCTGAGGAACGACGTTACGTGGTAATCAGTGAGAGACTCCTTTGTCCATGTTTAATTTCTGTTATTTCTGTAAGGTATGATTCCGTGAGTATGACAATGTCAGGCTGTTGCTTAACTAGTCTGTAAGGCAGTTGTTCCAATGTTGGCACTAGACTCCAGATATTTGTAAGGAAGACTTTCCAGATTCTATAGTGATGTTTCTAATGTTGACTTTTCCGGTGCCCATTTCAATGCCAGATGGTGCATTCGGTTTCATTTGTTTGAAACATTGTAGCGATTGGAACAACTGAATGACTCATTAGACCGTTTCAGAGGGCGATTGCGAGTCAATGACATTGCATTGGGTCTGGAGTTATATGTCAGCCAGGCCAGGTGAGGACGGAAGATTCCTTCATTGTAGGATATTAGTGAACCAGATAGATTTATCTGACAGTCAGCAATGACTTCATTCTCATCAGAAGATTCTTAATTCCAGGAATACTTTTTACATTATTGAATTGAATTTCCACCGTCTGCGGTGGCGGGATTCAACTTGGATCCCCAGAACAGGAGCTGATTTTTCTGGATTGATAATCTATTGGTAATACCATGAGACCTACTTGGAACCACATGTTGTACTCAGCTGCCATTTCTTGTGTTACCCTGTTTTTAATTCATTGCTTATGTCATTCTGGAATCTCATTCTTCATAAAATCCTGATTGAAATACACACTCATGAACGTCTTCTCGACTGCTCGAAGTTCATTCAGTCTGTTTTGTTTGAACAGATATTTCAAGGCAGTTGTACACCAGAGAAGAGCAGGAAAAGAGAATGGGTGATTGTGCACTGTACCTGTTACCGGACCAGCATGTCTGTCCAGGAAGTATTTATTGTGGGTCAGAGAACGTCAATTATTGTGGCATGGATGGAGGCCATTCAGCCCATCGTGGAGTCACAATCTCTCCAACTGCACAATTGGAGATAGAGAGAGTGTGTTAAGAGAGATTGTGTGAGAGAGAAATAAACAGAGAGAAAGCAAGTGAAGGGAGATAATCAGAGAGGATTGAAAGGGGAGCGACTGACTGAATGTGAGTAGAAGAGGTGTTAGATGAGGGTGAAGTCAGATAAATCAGAAGACTGCAATACGATAGATAAATATGAACAGACAGAAGTTAGAAGCTTTATTTAGAAATTCCTCTGGACGGCAAGCCCTTTGTCTGGGCTCCATACACTGTCAGCACTGTGCTGGTACTGGCTGTCATCCCAGATTATTTATTTCCAACAATATCACACAGCTGGGTTACTGACAGCTAAACAGAACCCATTAGGCCAATAGATTGGTTCCATGGAGAAAGCAGAGGTTTTAAATAGACTCTGCCAAGAGCAGCAGGAAATAACAACCACCACCCCGCATCCACGACCCCCCCCCCCTCCCCCCCGGCCACACCGATACTGTATGAGAGACTAGGCCAGAGAATCTCACTGACAGAGGTGAAATCACAATCTTAGCTGTGGGTCAAATAATGATTGATAAAGTTTGCATACCACCTTCCTAGTTATGTAAATCACATTTCAATTTATATAGCTCAAAATCAGGAGTGTATTTTAACAACCGTATCTCTTTGTACTTTGCATATGTTGGTGGGTGCAGAAATTCATTTTGTTCCTGTATTTTATATTGCATAAACACATTTCATTAATATTGTCTCTGCTAATTCCTCATTGCAGATGTATTCTTGAATCTGATCTTCATATGAGTAATAAAGAGTAACATTCCAATACTGGTAAATGGGGAACATCACTGTCCCTCCACCCAGTCTAATCAGCCATGTTCCCCAGTCTTCTCCGTCTTCTCTCTTTTCCCCAATATCATAATCACAATGTAATTAAAGTCCATTAAATGACACTTCATGACAGTTCCTTAACATCGATAACATCCACAGCCTGACCCACACCTGCCCTCTCTGATCCTGGAATAACAATCTGCACTGTGTTTGCCATGTGCAATTCTCTGTTAACGTATCCATGCCGTTTGTTTGTTGTAACCCACGTTTCTTTTTTGGCACATTTTACGATCAGATCATGGATGATAGATATTTTCTCAATGTTTTACAGATTTTGCAATGATATCAGTAATCAGTAGTTACGGTATTCATTTCTGTACTTATTTACAGAGAAGCATGTTTATGTTCCGTTAAACCTCTGGCATTACTTCCATACCCAAGGCAGACTGAATGAATACACACAATCAATCTGCCATCTTCAATATTCCTTCCTTCAGTCACACTCGCATACCACACCCAGAATGCATAAATGTTCAACGTTATTTTGAAATTCAATAAAGTAGCATTGAATTCAAAGGGGTGAACTGGAGCTATTTGTTCAGCGATTGTAATTATGTCAGTCTCTGTGGATCGTATGCGTCCCTAGAGAGTTTCTCTCTTCTATTAATAAGGGAATGCTTTCAGTATTTTATCCGAAAGTGTGAGCGGGAGCATGTCCAACAGCAATAATAGGGATTAGCAGCTTCGGAGAGAAGGGCAGGAGAGATGGAAATCTGGGAACATTAGACTGGAATGTTCCAACAATGGATAGGAGTTTATCCTATGGTCTTTACTGGCTTTCCCAACCTTGGATATCATTAGTATCGCGGATTGAAGATGTACTGATGGTTATTCAAGCTGGTTACTACCCTATCCTTGCTGTAGTTGGTGTTCCTGGTAAGTCACTCTGTGTGTTTAGTGAAATGGTCTGAACAGATTCATGATATGCAGATTTTGGAAAGGTGCACTCCAACGTTTTCAGCTCCAATCAAAGATTCCAGTCCTTAGAAATTATAACTAGCAAACTATTATTTACAAATTACTCACCAATACGCGAGGATAAAACACACTGTTCTCAACCTCTTTGATTCATTTTCTCCTGCAAAGTGTACATCTCCATATCCTCCCCACAAACCAATCCTGTCCAGTACCACCATTAAGACGTCCCAGTCTCCTCTTCAGCCTCACGTCAATTCCTGAATAAACCATCGTTTGTGCCTTTGTTAATTCCAGATACATCTGTTTCAAGTCCCTTCTAACCACGTGCCCATCGCAAAATAATTGCACTTGAGACGTTTGACTTGTTCTCTTCACAAAATATGAAAGATGGGCAGACAGTGTATGGTGGATCACGTCATTGGCTCGTATGCTAGAACCACAGAATAATAACCTGTTGATATCGGCTTGCCTTATGCCCATTAGAGAAGGCAGTGGGTCATCATTCTCTGGTCAAGACTCTGTTTAACTGCAACCCACGGCAATTTGTTTTACTATTTATTGTCCTGTGGAACAGCTGAAACAGCCACTCAGTTCAAGATCGGCATAAAACGCTGGCCTGACCAGAGCTGCACACATCCCGTGAGGGCAGAATAACAGGAAAAGTAGCTCCCTTCCTCTGCCTGCATCCCATATTCCAATGGCTCGTTTCCGTTCAGGTAGGTAGCCATACACTATTTTAGATGCATTCTTTGTGACTGAGTCTCTTCCAAGAGTGATGTCCATCTCCATGGGCACCTCTGGTGCTGGCTTTATTGATGCTGACCTACAGATGTAAGGATGTTTTTAAATTCTACATCAATGGCAGTGAGTTGTAAATGAATGGTTTCCTGTGTCACACGAAAGAAATGGAGCCAGCTAAGTGAGGGAAAGGAATTATTGTGATCAAACCTGAGAGTGTTGTTGAGGCAGTATTTGGCATATTATGGAGAGATTTTCTTTTCTTTATCTGGAGTGATCTCCTTAACACAGAGAGGGTGAAGAGGAGTTCCACCAGATTAGTCCTTTGGATGATGGCACCATGAGGAGTGAGCGAAGGTTGATCTGTAGTGCTGTGAGAGAATAAGTAGTGATTGCATTGAACCCTGAGAGAGATGGACAATTGCTCCTTATATTCTAAACAGACAATGAGAAGGTGATAAATTCCATGACTGCTATTTCACTCAGGATGCATGCTTCTGGATAGTTAAATTGCCTGGGCGGACGTTACACCCACCCACCCCAACGCCTACTGCCAATTGAGAGAGACGGACAGGTCCAAGTTTTGAATAAACATTCCCCACATTAATACAGTGCAGTTGGTGTGTGATCCTGCACTGAATGTCATATTATCCACCACTCTGACAGCAGCCACAATACCTTCATTCTAAAACAGTTAACTATTCCCAACAGCTTCTGACCTTTATGAAGAACATGAATCTATCTTCTCAGAGATGCAAGGTACTTCCTTAAGGTTTAGACCAGAAGACTATAAGACATTGGAGCATAAATTAGGACAGTTAGCCCATCGGGTCTACTCCGTTATTCAATCATCACTGATAGGTTTCTCAAACCCATTCTCCGACCTCCTCCCCATAACCCTTCATCTCCTGGATAATCAAGAATATCTATCTCCGCCTCAAATATACTCAATGGCCTGCCCCCACAGCCTTCTGTGACAATAAACTTCAAAGATTCACCATTCTATGTTTAAGTAACTTTCTCTTATCACTGTTCTAAAAAGTGTTCCCTTTCATCTAATGCTGTGCCCTCGGATTCTAATCCAATGGAAACATCTGCAAAACTTCCACTCTCTCCGGGTTATTCAGTCTCCTGTCTATTACAATTACATTCCCTCTCATCCTTTCAAACTTTATCAAGTATAGACCCACAGTACTCAAACATTCCTCATGCAATAAGCTTTTCATTTCTGTGAAAATTCTCGTGAAAATCTTCTGAATACGTTCCAGTACCAGTACATCCTTCCTGAGCGATGGAGCTCAAAAATGAGCACAATACTCCAAATGTGGTCTGACCAAAGCCGTATACAGTCAGTTCTTATATTCAATTCTTCTCGTAGTAAATGCTCCCAATCATAATTGCAATTGCCCTCCTAACTACTGTCTGAACCTGCAAGCTGACCTTGAGAGAACCCTGCACGAGAACTCCCAAGTCCCTTTGCACTTCAGATTTCTGAATTTTCTCGCCTTTTAGAAAATAGACCATGCCTCTAAACTTCATGCCAAAGTGCATGACCTCACACTTTCCAACGTTGGAATGCATCTGACGATCTCTTTGCCTGTCCAAAACCTGGTTCAGCATCTCCGCTTCCTCAATACGACCATGTGCCTATCTTTGTATCGTCTGCAAACCTAGCCAGAGTGCCCTCAATTCCCTCATCTAAATTGTTAATGTCACAAGTAAAAAGTTCTGGATCACCACTTGTCACCGGCTGCCATCCTGAGAAGTACTTTTTTATCCCCACTCTCTGCTTTCTCCCAGACAGACAAGCTTCTATCCATGCCACTACCTTGCCTCCAATACCATGGACCCTTATCATACTCAGTAATCTCCTGTGTGACACCATGTCAAAGCCCTTCTTGAATTACAGGTGGATAACATCCATTGGCTGTGCTTGGTCGAGCCTGCTAATTTCCTCTTCAAAGAATTCCAATAGATTTGTCAGGCATTAACTTCCCCTGATGAAATCATGCCGACTTTGCCCTATTTTACCAAACACTTTCAAGTATTCAGAAATCTCATCCCTCACAATGGATTCCAGGATCTTAGCCATGACAAAGGTTAAACTATTCATGGTGGGATTTTTATTTGTCTTTTTTCCTTACTCCCTCGTTCAAAAGGAGTGTCACGTTAGTGGGTTTCCAGAGCTCTGGGATCGTTCCTTACTCTAGTGATTCGTGAGAGATAACCACGATTGCCTCCACTCCCTCTTCAGCTCTCTCCCTTATAACACTGGAATGTAGTCCATCTGGTCAAGGTTATTTACCCACCTTTGGGAATTACATCTTTTTCTAGCTTGTTTTCCATGGTGGGGGCCATCATACTCAGCTCTGGCCCCTCAATCTCTTGAATATTTAAGGTATTACTCATGCATTCCACCATGAAAGCTGATGCAAAGTAATTATTCAGTTCCTTGGCCATTTTCTCGTTCCCCATTCTATCTCTCCAGTATCATTTTCCAGCAATCCAGTGTTCACTTTTGCCGCTCTTTTGTACTTTATATATCGAAAGAAACTGTTACAGTCTTCTTTTATCTTACTGGTGAGCTTACACCCATATTCAATAATCTCCCTCCTTATTTTATTTAGTTTGCCCTCAGTTTTGTCGTTGTAAGCTCAGGTTTCCCACTGCACTTTCCAAAATGATATCCTTTCTCTTTTGCTTTTATGCTATACCTGACTTCCCTAGTCAGCTATGGTTGTCCCATCCTCCCTATACAAGCCTCTTTTTCCTCAGAATAAATCTTTTCTCTATCCTGAATTACTCCAAAAATCTCCTGCCATTGCTGTTGCACTGTCTTTCCTGCCGGGCCCGTCTCCCAGTCAATTCTACCCACCTCCTCACTCTTATCTGTGTAATTGCCTTTATTCAGCTGTAATGCTGTTACTTCTGATTCTAACTTCTCCATCTGAAATTGCAGAGAAATTCAATCATATTATGATCACTGTCACCTTAAGCTCCCCTCATTTACTCTGGCCGCACAAGCTGCTCCAAAAAGCCATCTCGTAGACATTCTACAAATTCCTTTTCCTGCCAACCACCATCAGTCTGAATTCCCAGTCCATCTGCATAATAAAATCCCACATGATCACTATAACTTTGCCTTTCCAACAGATCTTTCGAGCGCCTGGTGTATCATACACACCAGCTCCCTGTATATAACTCCAACTGCATTTTTTCACCTTTTTGATTCCTCAATTCTACACCATCTGACCTTATTTCATTTCTTATTATTGATTATTGATTCAATTCCATTCTTAATACTGAGCCAACTCTATCTCTGTGCCCACTTGCGTATCTTTTCGACAGGATGAATATCCTTGAATATTCAGCTCCCAATCCTGATCCTCTTGCAGCGATGTCACTGTTCTGCCCACTATGTCGTACCTGCCAATTTATGGATAAGTCACAAGCTCACTTACCTTATTCCTTAAACTGCATGCATTCCGAAATTATAGTTCAGTCCTGTATTACCCGTCGCTCTTCTCATTGTCATTTGTTTGTCCAGCCTTTGGTACCTACACAGACCCTGACCATTGGATCATTCCCCTCCTACTCCATGTTCTGCAACCCTGATGATATATCCCAAACGCGATAGGCAACACGATCTTCAGGAGTCTTAACCCTGATCATAGAGAACAGTATCTATGCTTTTAACTATACTATCCCCAATTATCCATCATTGGGCAACGTGGTGACACAACAATGCTGCCTCACAGTGCTGAGGACATTTGGTACATTTCCAATCTCTGGACGCTGTCTGGGTGGACTTTGAACATTCTTCCCGTGTCTGCATTGGGAGCATTAACTCTCTTCGCTCTCCACAATACATTTCTATGTTTGCTTCAGGTTTCTACCATCTATGGAATTTTTGCTTTTGTTCGATGGAGAAATGCAGCAAATGTGACAGTAATTTTGTAAAAGAAGCCGTGGTTCGCGGGTTCCTCTGGGTATTTAGGAATCTTGCCCTGCCACTTCTCTGAGTGCAGTGTCCCTGGATGCCCATTCCTTCTCGCTCAGTTCCCTCAGTCCATCGTCACTACATGCAGCATTTCCTTGTGCCACCCCTGGACTCCCCACACCCCATTGCCTGGCACTGGATACTCCCTTCGCAGGTGGGCGGCACGGTGGCACAGTGGTTAGCACTGCTGCCTCACAGCGCCAGAGACCCGGGTTCAATTCCCGCCTCAGGCGACTGACTGTGTGGAGTTTGCACATTCTCCCTGTGTCTGCGTGGGTTTCCTCCGGGTGCTCCGGTTTCCTCCCACAGTCCAAAGATGTGCAGGTCAGGTGAATTGGCCATGCTAAATTGCCCGTAGTGTTAGGTAAGGGGTAGATAGATGTAGGGGTATGGGTGGGCTGAGCTTCGGCGGGGCGGTGTGGACTTGTTGGGCCGAAGGGCCTGTTTCCACACTGTAAGTAATCTAATCTAATCTAAAGGACTGCGTACACAACGACACTGGGAACTTTCTGACCCGCTGGGGATGCTAGGTAAAGACCCTGCCATTGAAAGGAACAGAATAACTAGAATCCAATTGAATAGCAAAGCTGAGTAAACAGGCTGAATTACATCCATCTGCGCCGACATTTTCTAATATTCTGTTTATCCTCGGCCATCTGCAAATAGATGGTCCATGTGTATACCTTGTCAAGCAGGTTTGGTGGTGGGGATAGATATCAGATACGGTCGTCATTGGACTGATTCAGTGGTCCCACTTTCCTGATGTCACACTTAAGTTTTTATTATCAAGTCTATCCAGTTTAAAGAAAAGGCCTTGCTGGAGTTGTGCTGAAAGGATATTTGAATTTTGGAGACATTAGAAAATGTCACGTGCGAGTGAGGTTAGGAATCGTAAGGTAGCACAGTTAAATACACGATCAAAGTGCTGGTCGGGGAGGCAGCACTTCCGATATGTGGATCATTGGGATTCACGGGTCAGTAGGATACACACAAGAAGGACGGGATGCACATGAACTGATAACAATCTCCGATATGTGGAAGATTGGGATTCCTGGGTTGGTAGGATATACGCAAGATGGACGAGATGGAGTTGAACTGGCAGCAATTCCTGGCAGGCAGATTTCTATTGTCCTTTACGAGGTTTTAAGCTAGTGTGAACCGGCGGTGGGGGAGGGGCGTGTGGAACCACAGCAGTAGGTCCACAGGTACATTGACTGAGGAGAAGTTGGAGACTAATCCCATAACAATAAGACCAACAAAAAAATAAAACAGAGAACACTGTTCAGTGGCCTGGCAGTCTGAAGTGTGTTGATTTTAATATGAGGAATCTGTTTGTTTGAACAGATATATCGATGTCGCTGCATGTCAGAAAATAGGAAGAGATAATGGTTAATTGTCCACTGTGTCCTTCACTGGACCAGCTTGTCTCTCCAAGCACCAAAATTTGTTACTGTGGGTCGGAGAACGTCAGAGTTAATGCAACACAGAAGGAGGCCATTCAGCCCACCATGCATCCATGAGCTCTTCAAATTGACAACTTGAAAATAGAGGGAATGATCGGAGCTAGACTGAGAGGGAGAGAAATAAACAGAGAGAAAGACAGTGAAGTGAGATAAAGAGAGTGAAAAAAAAAGGGACAGAATGAGTGAGAGAAAGGGGTGTCAAACGAATGTGAAGTTAGATCAAGAGACAGCATGAAGAGAAATGCACCGAAACTTTTCTTAGAAACTCTCACAGACTGTAAGCCCTTTGTCTGGTGCCATATCCTGTGAACACCATGCTGATACTGGCTGTCATCCCAGGTCATTTATTGCCAATAACATCCCAGAGCTGAGTTGCTGACAGCTAAACACAATCCAATAGACCAATAGATTGGTTCCAGGGAGAAGGTGGATTAATTTAAATATTCTGGGCCAACAGGAACTTGTAGCCCCTCTAGACACTGCGTGAGAGGCAGGGTGGAATCTCAGTGAAGGGCATCACTGGCAGAGGGGTAATCAGGATCTCAGTTCTGGGTCAAATAATGATTGATAAAGTTTGCACACCACTTCCATGGTTTGGTAATTCACATTACAATTTATATAGCTCCACAAAGTAAGTGTATTTTAACATTATTGTCTTTTTGTTGTTTTCATATTTTGGTATGCACAGAAAAGCTTTTTTATTCTTGTATTTTGTGTTGAATAAACTCATTTTAATACTGAGGATGAAAGGAGCTGCTCCGATGGGACAGTCGTCATCTGAACCGTGCTGGGATCAGAATCCGAGTGAATCCTAACCAGGGCTGTAGATAGAGCTTTAAACTGATTAGGATGTGTGTGTGTGTGTGTGTGTGTGTGTGTGTGTGTGTGTGTGTGTGTGTGTGTGTGTGTGTGTGTGTGTGTGTGTGTGTGTGTGTGTGTGGTGGGGTGCGGTTATAGGGATTATTTAGAAAAGCCGAATTAAAAGAGGAGGTAAGAGTACAGAACTCAGGAGAGGTTATTAAAATCTCCAGCACAGACACGAATAGGATAGAGCATCTGGAAATGTTTAACATATCACACTTCAAGTACACTGCACAAATTAATGACAATGAGAAGAGGGATGGTTAATGCAGGACTGAAGGGGTTATAACTGAATGCATGCTGTATAAGGAATAAGGTAAATGAGCTTGTGGTGCAGAATTAAATCGTAAGGTATGAAGGGATGGGCATCACGGAGATGTGGCTGCAAGGGGATCTGAATATTTACGGATATTTATCCTATCGAAAAGTTTGGCAGGTGGGCATAGGGAGTGAATTTGCATTATTAGTAAGAAATGAAATTAAATCAATAGTAAGAAAGGAAGTAAGGTCAGATGGCGTAGAATTGAGGAACCACAAGAGGTAAGACAACCACAGTTGAAGTCTTGTACACGGCTCCAAAGAGTAGTCAGGAGCTAGGGCACAAGATACGCCAGGAGATAGAAAATATGTGTAGGAAAGGCAAAGTACAGTAATCATGGGTGATTTCAGTTTGCAGGGGAACTGGGAACATGAGATTGGTAGTGGTTCGCAAGAAAATGTAATTTAGGAATGTTTACGAGATGGCTTTTTGAAGCAACTTCTAGTGGAGTCCACTCGGCAACACATGATACTGGACTTAATGACGTAAGATTCGGAAGGGAGATTAGGGTGAAGGTAAACTTCGGAGGCAATCATCAGCACATGGACGAATTTATTCCATAATTTGAGAGAGAGAAGATAGAATCAGAGGTAACAGTATTTCAGCTGAATAAAGGCAACTGCAGAGGCACAAGGGAGAGGCTAGGTAGAATTGACTGGGACAGGGGTCAAGCATGAAAGGAGGGGGAACAGCAATGGAAGCAGATTCCAAGACTAATTCAGGAGACATAGCAGAGATACTTGCCGAGGAATAGAGGCATAGTACAGGGAGGATAAGACATTCAGGGCTGACGAGGGAAGTGAGGGATTGCATAGAAGCAAAAGAGCAAGCGTATAATATGGTGAGGGGCAGTGGGAAACTAGAGAATTGGGAATCTTACAAAGACTAACAGAGGGCTAAAAATGACAGAGAAGATTTGATATGGAGGTAAGGTAACCAGTAGTAGAAAGGAGACTGTAAGAGGTTCATTAGATTAGATTACATTACAGTGTGGAAACAGGCCCTTCGGCCCAACAAGTCCACACCGACCCACAACCCACCCATACCCCTACATTTACCCCTTACATAACACTACGGGCAATTTAGCATGGCCAATTCACCTGACCTGCACATCTATGTGACTGTGGGAGGAAACCGGAGCACCCGGAGGAAACCCACGCAGACACGGGGAGAACATGCAAACTCCACACAGGCAGTCACCTGAGGCAGGAATTGAACCCAGGTCTCTGGCGCTGTAAGGCAACAGTGCTAACCACGATGCCACTGTGCCATGCCAAAGTGAAAAAAGAGAGGCAAACGTGAATATGGAACACTGGAAAATGATGCTGGAGAAACAGTAGCGGAAAACAAAGAAATGAATGAGGAACTTTGCATCAATGTTCATGATGCAAGACACAAGTAATTTCCCAAAAATTGAAGACAGTGAGAGGACAGAGCTGAGTATGGTGGTCATCATCAAGAAGAACATGCTAGAAAATTAAATGGCCTGAATTTGGATAAATCATCTCAACCAAATGGACTACATCCCAGCATTGTAAGGGAGATAGCTGAAGAAGTAGGGAAAGTGAAAGTGGTAATCTTTCAGAAATGACTAAAATCAGGACAGGCTGGAAAATTGCTAACGTGATACTCCATTTAATAAGGGAGTTAGGCAGAATATGGAAAAGTACAGACTGATTAGCCTAACCTTGGTTGAAGGTAACATCCTGGAATCCATCGTGAAGAATGGGATTTCTGAATACTTGGAAGTATTTAGTAAAATAGTGCAAAGTCAGCATTGTTTCACCAATGGGAGGTCATGCCTGACAAACCTGCTGGAATACTTTGAGGGAGTAACGGGCAGATTTAACCAAGGAGAACAAGTAGATGTTATCCACCTGCTTCTCTAAATTCCATTGATAAGGTGCCATGCAGGAGGCTATTGAGAAAGATTAGGGCCCCTGGTGTTACAGGCAAGGTGCTAGCTTGGATAGATGCATGGCTGTATGACAGAAAGCAGAGAGTGGAGATAGAAGTGTCCTTCTCAGGATGGTGTCCAGTGACAAGTGGTTTTCCTCAAGACTCAGTGTTGGGACCACAAAATTCGCTTTGTGCATTAATGGTCTACATGAAGGCACTTGAGGGAATTCTTGCTAAGCTTTCAAACAGTGCAAAGATGGAATAGAGGGATAGGTAGCATAGAAGAGGTTGTTAGGATGCAGGAGGGTGCAGTAGCACCCCTCTGATGCTCGGCTTCGAGACCACCAACCTCAGGATACAACGCATCATCCTCCGCTACCAACAGTCAGACCACACCACCAGAGATATACTTTCCTCCCCACCCCTATCAGCATTCTGTAGAGACCATTTCCTTCACGACTGCCTCATTAGGTTCACACGTCCTCCCTCCCACACCCCAACAAGCCACCTTCCACTCCCGGCACTTTACGTTGCCATTGCAGTAGGTATGAAACCTGTGCCAACAACTTCCTCCACACCTCCATCCAAGGCCCCAAAGGATCCTTCCAATCAGGCAGAGAAGATACTGTGAATCCAAACACCTCATCTACTGTGCCCCCTGGTCTCCTCTACACTGGGGAGACTGGACGTCAACTTGCAGAACGTTTCAGGGAACACTCTCCATCATGAACCCAACAATCCCACTTCCCTGTGGCTAAATACTTCGCCTCCCCTACCACTCCTCCAAGGACATGCAAGTTCGTGGCCTCCCCCACTGCCATATTCTAGCCACCAGCGCATCGACTTCCACCTTGGGACCCTTCAACCACATGGTATTCAGCGCAATGTCACCAGTTTCCTCATCTCCCCTCCCTCCACCTTATCCCAGATCTAATCCTCCAACTGAGCAGCGCCTGTTGAACTATCCTACCTGACTATATTCCTTCCCATCTATCCACTCCACCTTCCACTTTCACCACTCACCTTCATTTAGCCATCGCCTTCCAAGCTATCTTCGTCCCAGCCTCTCCCATTCATCTCTCAACCGCCTTCTGCCCACCGACTTCATTCCTGATAAAGGCTTTATGACGGAAACGTCGAATATCCGGCTCCTCAGTCTGCCTGACTGGCTGTGCTTTTCTAGCACCACACTTTTTGACTCTGATCTCCAGCATCTGCGGTCCTCACTTGCTCCTGCTGAAGGATTTGCACAGGTTAGGGGAGTGAGCAAAGAAGTGGCAGGTGGAGTATAACGTGGGCAAGTGTGAGGTCATGCAGTTTGCCAGGAAAAATAAAAGCGTGGACTATTTTCTAAACAGCGAGCAAATTCAGAAGACTTGGGGGGAGGGAGCAGTGGGAGGGTTCTAGTCCAAGGATCTTGAAAGGTAAACCTGCAGGTTGTCAGCAGTTGGGAAGGCAAATAAAATGACTCCATTTATTTCAAGAGGGCTTGAATAGAAATGCAGGAATGTAATTCTGAGTCTCTATAAGATTTTGGTCAGACTACATTTGGATTATTGTGCTGGATCTGGAACATGTTCCGATGATATTCACGAAAGTGGTCCCAGGAATGAAAAGCTTAACATATGAAGAACATCTGAGGGCTCTGGGTCTATATTTGAGAGAGTTCAGAAGGATGTCAGGAGGTCTACTTGAAACTTACAGAATATTGAATGACCTGGACAGGGTGGATTTTGGGAAGATATTTTCCAATGGAGGGGAGAAAGGACCCGAGGGGACAGAGTAAAGAGAAGACCTTTTCAAACACAGATAACGACGAATCTCTTCAGCCAGAGAGTGGTGAATCTAGGGAATGCACTGCTACAGAAGGCTGTCGAGGCCAGTTAATTGAGCATATTTAAGACAGATAGGTTCTTGATTGTAAAGGGGATGAAAGGTTACAAATAGAAAGCGGAAGATTGGGGTTGAAAAGCTTAACAGCCATCATTAAATGGTGGAGCAGGCTCAATGGGCTGAAAGGCCAAATTTCTGCTCCATTGTCTTTTGGTCGTATGGTTAATATTGGCTCTCCTCATTCCTCATTGGAGATGTATCCTGGAATTTGATCTTCTTATGCTTTATAAAGAGTAACATCCCAATGCTGCTGACTAGGAAATATCATGTTCCCTCCCTCCAGTCTCTGCAACCATGTCCCCAATATCATAATCACACTCAAATTGAAAACTAGTGCATGGTAATTAATCACAGTTGATTGATATCGACAACATTAACAGCATGACATTCACCTGCCCTCTCTGATCCTCGACTAACCATTTGAATTGTGTGTCAAATCATATTCTCTGTTAACATATCCATGCCATTTGTCTGTTATAACTCATGTTGTCGTCGGCACATTTGCCTGTCAGATTATGGACTAGAAAAGTTGTCTTCGTATTTTACTGACATTATAGTCACTGATCAGTAGTTACAGACTGTATGTTTCCATTTATAAACGGAGAAACATGTTTATCCTGACAATCCTTTGACATTACTCCTATATCCAAGGCAGATTGAATGAATACACGCAATCAATCTGCCATCTCCAATATTCCTTCCCTCAGCCGCCCCCAATATATCCTAAGCTAAATGAGTAATTTTTAAACATTTTTTTTAATTTTAACTTTTTAAATTTTGAACTCAAAGGGCTGAAATGAAGCTATTTGTTCAGTGACTGAAATTAATGCCCACCTCCATGGATCCTAATTATCACATTGGAGAGTTTCCATCATTGAGAGATAATGGACTCTATTCAATGTGTTATCCCATAGTTTGAGTAGGAACATCACTAACAGCACTAACAGGGATCAGCAGCTCGAGAGAGAGGGCGAGGAGAGATCAGAATCTGAAACATTAGGCAGGAGTGTTACAATAATTGTTCATAATCTGAGGACCATGGATTGGAATGTTCCAACAATGGATCAGAATCTGAGAACATTAGAGTGAAATGCTCCATCAATGGATAGGAGTTTATCCTTGAGTCTTTACTGGCTTTCTCAGCCTTGGATATCATTAGCATATTGGATCCAGGATATCCTTTGGATTATTCGAGGTGGTTCCTATCCCATCCTCGCAATAGTCGGTGTTCCTGGTAAGTCATTATATTTGTCTACTAAACCGGGTTGAACTGAATTTCTGCGCATGATATATACATTTTGGAAAGTGCAAGTCAATATCTTCAGTTCCAAAGCAAAATTCATTTCCTTATAAACTATAACAAACAAACCACGATTTATAAATTACTGATATGCGAGAAGGAACCAGACTCTTCTGAAACTCCATAATCCATTTTGTCCTTCAGAGATTTAGATCTCCATGTCCTCCCCACTCACCAATCCTGTCCAATATCACCATCATGATATCCCAGTCTTGTCCTCAGTCTCAGTGCGATATCTGAATAAACCATTTGTGCCTTTGTTCAATCCAGATGCAACAGTTTCACGTTTTTTGTGACCACACATCCGTCACTAAATAATTGCTGTTCAGAATGTTTAACTTGTTTTCTGCACATAAGGGAAGACAGTTTATGGTGGTCAAGGCACTTGCTCATAATCTAGAGCCACAGAATATTGGTCTGATGATATCTCCTGAAGGAAATTGTGGAGTTTAAAAACAACCATTATCATTTGTTATAAAAACCAATCTACTTGCCTCAAGTCCTTTAGGGAAGTCAATGTGTCATTTTTCCATCGTCAAGTTTCCATGTGACTTCTGTGATGAACACGTTGGTGTACTGTACCTTTGAGAGAATTAAAAACCAACACTAACTACCTGTCAGCACCAAGAGTTCTGAAAAATAGATATAATGTAACATTTGGTCAAACAACCCGATTAGCTCATTGCATGAAAACAAATTCAGCAAAACATTTTAAATTATAACCCAAAATACCCACCTACCAAGTTTCAATTTCTTATATTGCCAATCTTAACCGCCAATGAACAATCCAATAGGTTGGCAGTACAAGACCATGGAAAATTGAACAGTTGAGACGAGAACTTCCAAGCTACCAGCATCCAAAGACAGCCTTAAAAATAGCTCTCCTATAGGTACATTTATTGATTATTAACTGGTGAAGCAGAGTCCCCAAGAAGAAAAGAAGAGAGAGATATGGAGAAGAACCGAAAGTTTCCTAGTTTTGAGATAAGAAGTTTTGTTTTGTAAATCTTAATTAGGTGTCTTATCAGACCAGTATTGTGGAGGGGGAATGTAAATGACAGGTTAGAGGAAGAAGTTGGAAATAGTCGTTCGTTTATTATTCTATGCTATACTTTAAGAAATAAAGTTGTTAATTTTTAGTTAAAATAGATTTGGACTCTAGAATTATCCCAGATTACTGCATGGGATAAATCTTTTCTCTGTTGCTGGTTTTAATTAAGCAGGAAGATTTATCCTGTGTTGTAACACTACAAACCCATAGATATGCGTTTTACTTTTTACGATACTGTGGAACAGCTGAATCAGCCACTCAGTTCAAGATCTGCATAACATGCTGCCCTGACCAGGGCTTCATACATCCTGTGAGAAAAGAACACAGGTAGAGATTGCTCCCTTTCTCTGCCTGTTTTCTGTATTGCTACATCCCATTTCCATTCAGGTCCGTGATCATCCCCTATTTTAGGTTCAATCTCATTGAAATTCTCCCCGAGAGTGATGCACATCTCCATAGGTATCGCTGGTGCTAGCTTTATTGATGCTGACGTACAGATGTAAGGGACCTATAAATTCCATGTTAGTCATAGTGCACAGAGAAGGAATGGCTTTTTGTGGGACAGGAAAGAAATGGCGATGTCTAAGTGAGTGAAAATATGTTTTTGACAATCCCTGAGGCAGTATTTGGGGTACTGTGGATAGCCTTTCTCTCAAGTTTCACCAGATTAATCGCTGGGATGATGTCACCATGAGCAGTGAGTGAAGCTCAGTGAGTGAATAAGAGGTTATTGCATTAAACCTTAAGGGGGCTGGACAGTCACTCATGATGTTCTAAACAGACACTGATACGGTGATAAGTTTCATGGCTTTTTGTCCCACTCAGATTGCATGCTTCTCGATAGTTTAAGAGCCTCTAAGAACGTTCCACCCAACCACCCACTCCCTATTTCAACTGAGACAGAGAGAGAAAGAGAGCAGAGAGGAGAGACAGAGAGAGAGAGAGAGAAAGAGAGAGGTTTAGGCTTTTGAATAAACTTTCCCAACATTAATACAGTTCAACTGGTTCGTGATCCTGCCATGAACGTCATGGTATCCATAATCCTGACAGCAGCAACAATACCTTCATTATAAAAGTGTTAACTCTTTCCGGCAGTGTAGAGAGAATGAAAGTATTTATTACGCCACAGGAAAGAAACGGAGATGTCTAAGAGGAAAAAGAGTTGTTGTGATCATCGCTGAGAGTGTTGCTGTTGCTGTTGGGATATTGTGGACAGACTTTCTTTCCTTGAAAAGGAATGATCGCCTTGCCACAGAGAGAGTGCAATGGAGTTTCACCAGACTAATCCCTGGGATGTTGGTTACACGAGGAGACAGTGAAGATGAATCTCTGGCGTTGTGAGAGAATTAGAGGCGATTGCATTGAAACTTGAGGGGGAGGGACAGTCACTCACGATGTGCTAAATAGACACTGTTACGGTGAAAAATTCCATGGCTTATTTTTTACTCGGGTTGCATTATTGTCGATCGTTTAAGAGCCTCTGAGAATATTCCCCTCAATCCACAACCAATCCCCATGTCGCATGAGAGAGACAGAGGGCCAGTATTTGAATAAACTCTCTCCACATTAATACAGTTCATTTCCTGTGTAGTCCTGCACTGAAAGTCTCATTATCCGCAATATCTACAGCAGCCACAATACCCTCATGCTAAAACAGTTAACTATTCCCACCAGATTCTGACCTCCATGGAGAACATGGGTGTGTCTTCTCGGAGATGGAAAATACCTCCTTGAGACTTGACACAAATCAATTGGCTTCCCTCCTCATTACCAGCAAACCATGTCAAAGCAGCACATGTTCTACAAACAATTGAACCATGATTAACATCCTGGAGTCCTCTATCAGTGCAGTCTCGGTTTCATTGGTTTGTCGTATTGGAATATCAATGACCCCCTCTTGTTCCTGTATAACTGTCTCGTGGGGATGAATAGCCTCCTCCTGGTCTCATGGAACAGGATTAAATGTCTGATTGGGTTCTGCCTGCTCCTATTTAAGAGTTCAATGCACTGAACAGACCACGCTTCTTCCTGTGTAACAGGCAGGAGTATTGAATGTGCTGTCACTCTTCCTGTTCCTGAAGGTTAGCTCATACCTGTGTCCAACCAGCTTGAGATGCTGAATGAGCTCCTCCTTTAACTGTGACAATGTGCAGTCTCTGGCCGTGCTGTTACAT
This sequence comes from Chiloscyllium punctatum, assembly GCF_047496795.1. Classification (NCBI taxonomy): domain Eukaryota; kingdom Metazoa; phylum Chordata; class Chondrichthyes; order Orectolobiformes; family Hemiscylliidae; genus Chiloscyllium; species Chiloscyllium punctatum. Next base: position 3,956,817 of record NC_092751.1, read on the forward strand.
AAATGTTACCGACACTTTAACAACACAAACCGGAATGCTGTCTGGGTCTTGCTGCACATGGACACAGAATGGTTCAGGAGCTGAGGGGGGATAAAATGTTCTGAACATTGTGTGATCTTCAGTCATCATACCCACTTCCAATCTTATGATGGGAAAAGACATTGAAGGAGCAGCTGACGATGCTTGTGCTGAGGAGTATAACCTGAGGATCTCCTGCAGAGATGTCCTGGGACTGAGAGGATTGTTGGTGACTGACCCTAAACCTCTTTATTTGTGTTCGGAAACATCCCGTCCAATGGGAAGGTTACACCTGATCCACATTCAGCTCAAATACGTAGGTGGTCCCGATGCCATCCTCAGTCAAATACCGCCTTGATATCAAGGCCATTCACTCTTTCCCGAGCCCCTGTTGTCACCTCTTGTTCATATCAATAGGTGACGGTGTATGTGTAGAGAATGTTTTCCACTCACAGAGGGTAATCACTGTCAGGAATGATCTGGGCTGGAGACCGAGGGGAGCTATATCACTGAAAGCAATTAAAGAGGAGTTAGATGGATTTTTGACCTGTCAGAGAGCTAAGGGGTGAAGAATTGGGCATTAAAGAGGAGTTAATGACAACAGTAGATCAGCCATGATGTTATGCAATGGCTTGATCATCCGAATTACCTGATTCTGTTTCTTTTGTCCTCATATTCAGCAATTGCAAAGTTAATGGCTGTAATTTTCCTGAATGTTCTTTTATTGAACGTTGTAATCAGAGAGAGTAAAGTATTTTGTGAGTCATCTCTTGTTGAGGTATGGGGACTGTACTCAAGGTGAATCTGGGTCTATAATATCACCAACAAATGAACCACAAGTTGCCGAGAGGAAACACTCTGTAAAGAGACCAGAGGCGTCTTTCGAACCAAATAACATTTTCCAACGGACACCAAACCATGTGTGACAGTCTTGAGGGAGTGGATGAGATCCTGTGTTACTGTTGACCAGGTATTTGGAGCAAGTGGCCTCCATCTGCTCCTTGCAGGAGATGTGGGGGTTGAATAGAACATAGCAACACAGGACTGAGCAGCAGGAGTGGGCCATTAGATACTTTGTCACCGCTCTGTGTGCGTTTGGTCTAAGCAGCACGTTTATGTCTGTATGCTATTTTATACATACCAAAAACAACTTTGAATAAATGCAAACATCTAGGCACCACAGTCCACTGGGGAAGGGAATTTCCACTTGAACAGCACTTTGTGAATTTCTCATTTGTGTTCCAACAAATGTTGGGTGTCACTGTGTCCTTTTCCAGTCCCACTCCTCCATTGGTTACACCCATCTTAAATGCAGCCAGTTTAGTGAGGTGGCCAATGATTTAGGTCTTAGACTAGGCAATTTTCTAGAAAAATGTGAGACACAGAAAGTTGAACTCATAACAAATGGCAAAATGATAGAGTGCTCCAAATGTTATTCTGCCTTTGAAGTTATTCTGCTCACACAAGCTACTGGTAGTGGGATTTCTTTCTGGAACAGTGGGATTTGGCTGAATTCTCTTCGTTTCAGCCAGTGAAGAGATTCCAATGAGTCCTCACCAGGAATCCTTCACAAGTGGTAAAGATGACACAAGGATTTTATGGTCTCACACTTTGCTACCTGGCAGAACAAAGTAAGAGAGAGGGATCAATCGGCTGCTCCTTCTCAGACAGGGAACATTTTTCTCCCTCTCTGTGTTGGAACATACAATTATGTTAACTGAACACTAAACTGGACCATTCTCTGGAAAACCTGATTATGGATTATATGCAGGTGCGTCATTGCTCTTGTTGTACACAATTCCTTCCGATCGCGAAAAATGTCCCTACTTTATAATTTGATGACATGCTTACATGTGTCTGTGTAATTTATAAATATTGGTAGGTGTCTTCATAGTATGTATGTTAATATCAATGCATCTTCTTCTTAAAGATTTTTTCTTTAGCTTTAGTCTCCCTGGCAGGAGATAATATGCATCCAGTTGATACACTTTTCAGAAAGTCATGGATGGTTCAATACTATTTCTCAGCTAAGATCGAAACTGATAATCCCCGATAACAAAAGGCCGGCATTCCAGGAATGAGTAAAGGGAAACCGATTTGAAAACCTTCGAAAATAATTATACCTTTTTATTTTAGGTGAGGGGATCACTCCTGCACACAGTGCATATGGTGTGGTTTCAGCAATGCCCTGTACAGATGCAGTAAAACATTCCTGCGATTAACCCTGATACCTTTTGCCAAAAACAGCATCATTCCACTTACCTTCCAAATCACTTGCTGCATCTGCAGACTGACTTCATATGTTTCATGTCGCAAGAACATGGAAACCTCCTGTATCACAGAGTTCAGCAATCTCTCTCCATTTAAATTGTTTACCGTTGTTTCATCTTTCACGCCAAAATAGACAACTTACCTTATATTATTTCTGCTGAATGTTTGTTCACTAACCTTCCCTGCCTGTATCACATTGCAGACTCACTACCTCCATTTGACGACACGTTGAATGACCATCTTGGTATATGAGCTAATTGAGCTCCAAGCCACTCGCTCCCCTTCCTCCAGATCTTTGATACAGATTATTGATCACTGATGACCCCACAGTGATCTCTGAGGCACTCCATCAGTTACAGCCTGAAAATAAACATTTACCTCTACTCTCTATTTCCTGTGAGCGACAGGAATGTAATCCATTTTGGACTCCAAACCTATCCCACATTCCCACTGACCCTTTCCAAACAAATATGTATCGTACCCAGCCTCTGCTGCTGTCTCAGGAAAATAATGCCTGATAGCACAAGACCTCAGGAGCATTAAGGAAATGAGCAGATTGAGGCCATTCAGCCTATCGAGTCGGAAATTCCGGACAATAATTTCTTATATGTACCTCGACCTCATTCTTCTACCTTTTCCCTAGTATCCTTGATCCCCTTACAAATCAAAACACATCGATTTGTGTCTTAATGACACTAGTGTCTGTGCCTCTGTGTGTATGTGTGCCTGTGCCGCTGTTTGTGTGTGTCTGTATGTGTGTGTGTGCCTGTGTGTGTGTGTGTGCGTGTGTGTCCAAATGCTTGTAATCTGTGTGTTTGCGTGTCTACATCTGTCTGTCTGTGTTTCAGCTTGTGTTTCTATCTGTATTTATGGCGATTTGTATGTGATTGTATATGTATTTGTGTGTTTATACATGTATGTATATCTATATCCTTGTAAGTATGGTGTATTTGACTGTGTATTTCTGTGTCTGCGTCTCTGTGCAGTGAGGTATCTGTTTTTTTTTTGGGAAGTGAAAGGACTGTTGTTGGAACTGCCAGTGGGTTTAAACTGAGAATTGTCTTTCACTGAACATTGCTCCTTAACATTGTCAGTCGGACGTGGATGTTTCAGATTCTCCACACGAGGCGTCCTGGTCCTCTCCAGCTCTTTAAGAGTCCTTCCCACATGACGGGGGGAGGGGAGTGAGGGAACGGATATCGGGCACTCCACTACCCGGCATGACCCTTTCTATCCTATTCCAGGCTGTTTCTCCTGGAATGGGAGAAAGGGGTGGAGGGAGAGTGTGAATGGGTGACCCTGCTGTTTCTGCTGGTGTAGGTGGGGGGAGTTGTGAGTTGTCTGGACTGAGTCAGTCGACAGTTTTGAATCCATATAGTGTTATTAGTTGCTGAATTCAATAGTGAGAGTGGTAGTGCCTGAGCCTTATTTGGAGACAGAGCGTGAGCCTTGTTCGGGGTTAGGTGCCATAACTGATATACAGTGAGTGTGAGGGAGCAGAGAGTATGTGGTAACTCTTATCCAAACAGAGCGAGGAGGATATTGTTGCTTGTCGAGTATTGTGGGACATTTCTTCAGATCATCTCAGGGTCGAAGTGAGCCTCCCTGAATGTTTTGTCCAGGTCTATCACTAATAACGACACAGACATGTCCCTCAGGTTCCGCAGTATAAGTTCAGGTAGAATTTACAGATAGCAAGAAGAAGCAAATATTAGTGTATTATATATCGAAACCAAACGGTAGCAGAAAATCTGAGCATCATATGTTCTGGAAATTAGATATGCAAGTATTGTGGATACCGCAGTCTTATTGAATGGTCTCAAGTTGTATCTAAACTACGTTAACTAAGTGACTGCTGAAGATGTGAAAAATAAGTTCTGTAAGTTTATATGAGGTGGGTTGAAGAGTATGTTGCGAAGCAAACTAGAGAGCAGGTTATTTCGGATTTGATGTTGTGTGGTCAGAAGGACGAATTATTAACCTTGGTCTGAAGCAGCCTTTAAGGAATAATGGCATTTATAAGGTGAAGTTTACAAGGTGTCTGCATACAATATAGAATGCTTGAATAGTCCAGTCAAACATCATTGAAGATTGGAGGCTAGAGCTCAATATACCTACAGTGAATTTGGAAAGTACAATATAACATTCAGTGGGAGACAAGCAATGGTTGTTAGAGTCGTAGAGTCCGACATCACGGAGACAGGGCCTTCAGCCCAAACTGGTCCATTCCAACCGAAATGCCCATCCATGCTAAACCTATTTCCCTGCCATTGTCCCGTATCTTTCTAATCTTTTACTATCCATGTATCTGTTCAAATGCCTTCAAAATATTGTCAATGTATCTGCCTCAACAACTTTTCATTTCATATGCATAATAGCCCCTGAGTTAAAAAGTTGATCCTCAGATTCCCTTTTGTTGTGTCTCCTCTGACCTTAATCAGATGCTCTCTAGTCTGTGATTGCCCAACCCTGGGAAAAAAGACTGTGAACTCACTGTATCCATGCCTGACATGATCTTATAAACTACAATATGATCCTCATCATCTTCATGCACACAAAAGTAAAAAGTCCTAGCTTGTCCAACCTCTTTCTGTAACTCAGACCGTTGAGACCTTGGCAACATCTTTGTGAGTTTTTTTTTCTGAACTCTTTCCAGTTTAATAACATCCTTCCTATAACAAAGTGAACAAAACTGAACATAATGCTCCCAATATGGCCTCACCAGCGTCCTGTATAACTGCAACATAACTCCCTAATTTCGATACTCAGTGATATAAACCAATTAAGGCCACTGTGCCAGAAGCTTTCTTCAATGTCTACATCTGAATCAACTTTCAGAGAACCATGCACCTGAATTCCAAGTTCCCTCTGTTCCACTACACTCCTTAGGACCAACCATTCACCATGAAACTCCAAACTTGATTTGACTCACTAAAATGCAAGAACTTATACTGATCAATATTAAAATCCATTTGCGATTTCTCAGAACACTTCTCCAGCTGCTCAAGATACTGTTTTTATTTCTGAAATTTCTGATAACCTTCCTCACTCTCCATGATGCCGCTTGTTTTAGTGCCGTCTTCAAACTTACAAATCATGCCTGTACATTCTCATGTAAATCATAGATATATGTGATATGTAGTGGTGCCAGCATTAACCCCTGAGGCATTCCACTATTCCAGTCTGACCAGCATGTTTCCAGTATTACTCTCTGCTTCCTACCATCAAGGCAATTTTGTCCCTAATTTGCCAGTTCCCCCTCAATTCCATGCGGCCTAACCTTCCAGAGCGGCGTACCATATGGAACCTTATTGAAGGCCTTACTGAAATCCATCCAGACTAGGTGTACCACCTGGACCTCCTCAACGTTGCTGGTTACTTTATCAAAGAACTCCAACAAAATTGTGAGTCATGATCTCCCTTGCACAAACTCCCGTGCTGAATTTCATGAAGGGTTTTTGCCCGAAACATCGATTTTCCTGCTCCTCGGATGCTGCCTGAACTGCTCTGCTTTTCCAGCACCATTCTAACCTTAGTCCGAACCACATCCTGTATTTCCAAATGCATGTATATCCAATCTCTCTGAATCTTCTAAAGTAACCTACCCACTAGATTTTAGGATTACTGGTCTTTAGTTCCCAGGTTTATCTTTGAAGCATTTCTTGAACACAGGCTCAGCATTCACGATGCTCCAGTCGTCCGGGACCTCACTCGTTGGCCAGCGATGATCGAAAAGAGCCAAGTAGTGCTCCCGCATTTTCTTCTCTATCCTCTTATCCTTCTGCTGTGTTCCTGAATATAACTGGTCAGGACCAGGAGTTTTTAGAAATACTGTAAAGTCTACAACAAATATCTATTTATTTCAGGTACAAACACCAAAGAGTGAGCAAGTGACTCAATGATGGTTAACATCACAAATTAGAAAATATGTTAATCATAGGAAGTGACTTCAGAAGAATTCCAGCTATTGTGAAAACCTGAGAATTCTCAGAAATTAACGATCCAAAAAAGAAAGGCCGTGAAACTGTAAAGGAAATCAAAAAGAGAACGTACATGTTAACAAACAGGAACACAAAGACTGCATCAATCTGCGATCTATATTTCAAAGGAAACAAAATAAAAGCAGGGTCAAATGTGGAAATTTGTAATCGGGAGAGGAGAGGTCATTGTGGAGAACAGGGAAATGGCCGAGAAATAACCAGTTACTTTGCATCTGTCTTCATGGAGGAAGAGCCAGAAAATCCCCCAGTAATACCAAGTGATCATATCGGACTTCTGGAGCTAAAGACATAAAGTCAATTCATATCAGAAACAAGGTAGCACTTGAACATGGAGCTGGATTGAGCATTGCTAAGTCTGACGAAACAGATGTACGTCCTATCAAGATGTCGGAAATAAACCACCAATAGAAGTACTAATTGCACTGTCGATGTCTGTGTTTTATTTTCCTGTACATTCTGCAGAGACCGGAAACTGTTGTGGATAAAAGTGATCCAAGAACGACCGACGAATGGAAGGGATCCAAACAGCAACAAAGGGAAAAAGACATAGTGTGGCTAACTGCAGACCAGTTAACTTGACATTTGTAGGGAAACTGTTGGAATCTATTACACAGGATGGCATTTTTGCTATTTAGAAATTAACAGCAACAATGGAGAGAATCAGCATGCATTTCTGATAGAGAAATCATACTTGATAAACTTCGGAATTGTTCGAAGTTGTTCCTTACATAATAGATAATGGGGAATCAGTAGAAGTGCATAGATTGGATTTTCCGAAGGGTTTATATAAGAACTCAAAAAAATGAGGTTGCAAATGCAATGAATGTGAAGGGTATTTGGAGGAATATATGTAAGTTGAAAGTTACAGTTTGTTTCGCCTTCATATAAGAGAGTCCGAACATCGATACAAAGACATGTTGAAGCAGTTTCACAGCGTGTTGGTGGGACTGTACCTGGAGTATTGTGTACAGTTTTGGTGACCGAATCTCAGAAAGGATATACTAACCACAGAGGAAGTGCAATGGACATTCTCCAGATTAATCCCTCAGATGGTGAGATTGCCTGATGAGGAAACTCGGCCTGTGTTCGCTAGAGTTTCAAAGAATTTCACAGTGAAATTTAGAAAATTCACAAAACATATGACAAGTTGAAAATTAACATGAACGCTTCCCTCGCTGTCTATTCCACATTCAAGGCAAATAATGGCAGGTTCTGGGACAGCCCAGTTAAGACTGCAATAAGGAAGAAATTCATCACTTGGAGGAGACTAACTAACACAGGGGCATGGAAACCTACTGGCTGGCAAGATTAGGGAGAATGTCCTGATATTCCACAAGTGTCTCCAGCAGAACAGAATAACCAGGGAACAGATAGGACTCATTAATGACTTGCCAAGTTGCATCCAAATCAACTTTAGTGGTAGGAGACAGAGGATAGTGGTACAAGGCTGTTTGTGTGATTGGAGGCTAGTGTCCCATGGTTTACCACAGGGATCACTGCTGTGTCTCTTATTATTTTTGATTCAGAGGTGTTGGTGTTGGACGGGGGTGGACAAAGCTAAAAATTGCATAACACCAGGTTATACTCCAAAAGGTTTATTCAGTGGCACGAGCTTTCGAAGTGTTTCTTCAAAGCGCACCATCACCTGATGAAGATGCAGCACTTTGAACGCTCGTGCCTCCAAATAAACCTGTTGGACTATAAGCTGATGTTTTCTGATTTTACACCTTATCATAAAGGATGCAGCTGTGAATATGGACAAGGGGTGGGGAGTGTCATAAGTAAGTTTGTTATTGATATGAAGATTGGTCGGATGGTTGACAGTGAGGAGGAAGGCCTTATGTTTCAGGAAGATACAGATGGAATGGTCAGATGGTCACATCAATACAGGGAAAATGGTCAGATGGGTGGATCAATGGCAGATGGAATATAACTCTGATAAATATGAAGTGATGCACTTTGCAAGAAGGAACCATACAGGGGAGGACTAAATGAATGAAAGCACACTAGGAAGCTCAGAGGGTGCTTCTCCACACATCCCTGAATGCGACTGGACAGGTTATTGCACAACTTGGGAACGCATAGGGGTGCGTAAACACAGCCTTTATTCATCGAAGCATAGATTATAAGAGCTATGTGGAACTTTGGTTAGGCCAAGATGGAAAACTGTGTGTAGTTATGGGGGCCACATTACAGGAAGGATGTGATTGTACTGGAGGGAGTGCAGAGGAGATTCACCAGGATGTTCCCTGGGATGGAGTATATCAGCTATGGAGAGAGGCTGGATAAGCTCAGGTTGTTTACTTTGGAGCAGAAAAGGCTGCGGGGGATGTGAATCAGAAGGATAAGATTCAGGGTGGATAGACAGCAGCTGTTCCTTTCAGTCAAAGGGCCACATTTTTAAAGTGAAGAGTTTGAAGTTTAGTGAGGATTTGAGGACTGTTTTTCACACAGAGTTTGTGGAGTCTGGAATGCACTGCTTGAGAGAGGAGCTGTCATGGTAACCTCAAAATCTTCAGAAAATACATGGTTGTGCAGTTGAAATGCCATAAGATTCACATCTAAAAGCTTGTGTCGGAAAGTGGGCCGAATGTCGGTCGTGTTGTATTTCTGATGGAACAGAGACTGTGCTTCTGTTATTGTATGGATGTGGGAGGTCAATCATTGAGTAGCTTAAGATAAGAATTTATGGGTTTCTGAAGAATATCTTACCAAAGTATGTAAGAGGGAACTTGTAATATCTTCTGAAAATATGTCAATGGCAAAATTAACAGAAAAAGGTGCAGCTTTCTTACAGTCTGATACCAGAGAATTGAGGACAGGGAAATGGCAGATCAATGGAGCAAATACTTCAGTTAGGCCTTCACAGAAGATAAAAAAAACAATAAAAAATCTTCCTAGAAATACTAGAGAACTTTAGGCTGGTGAGAAAAAGGGAATAGCAACTAAATTACAACTAAACAGTTTTAGAGAAAAATATTGGAGTGAAATTAATGGGCATAGACAAAGTCAACAGAGATTTATGAAATGGGAATCATATTTGAGAAAGTGGCTTTTAACAAAATTATGAGAAGGTATCAATGCAATACGATTGAAATCTCAGAAAGAGTTTTGATAAAGGCCCAAGCCTATTGTGCAAATTCGAATCCTGTGGGACTGGGGTAATATATGGTCATGGTTTTAGAATGGGAGAGCTGGCAGGAAAGAACGAGTAAGAATAGAACCATGTTTTTTTTTAATGGAACACGTCGAGTATATAACTCGGATATAGCAAGATTTGACATCACCTATTCCCAATACACATCATATCTTTGGTTGAGGGGCTCATATGCTATATTCCCCAGTCTGCTGACAGTACTAAACGATGTCAGCTTGTGAGTGGATGAGGAGGATGTTAAAAAGATTCCAATGTGATGGAGATATGTGGAGAGACTGGGCAAATACGTGGTAGATGGAGAGCAATCGGAGAGATGAGATGCTGTACACTTTGATGGGAACAATAGAATGGCATCCTATCATTTGCAAAGGGAGTGGTTGACAAATGTTGCACTATAAATGTACTTAAGCTGCATTTTTATTTTATTTCTGCGCAGCCCTCCGAGTCCATGTAAGGCAGTGTGTTCTGAAGCCAGAAGTCAATACTAGGAATAGCATTGGCACGCAGACCAGTGTATATATACCCAACAAGTGGGGAGCTGTAACATTGAAAACGATCTGTATGTCCCTGTGCACCAGTCAGTGAAAGTAATATTGTAGGAGCAGAAAGCAGGTAGGCAGATAAATGGTGTATTCACCTTCATTTCAGGGAGATTTGAATACAGGAGTAAGGGTGATTTACTGCAGCTTTATAGAGCCTTAGTGGGGCCCCATCTCGAACATTGTGCAATATTGTTCGCAGTTTTGGTCTCCTTGCCTAGTAAAGGACATTGAGGGAGAGCAGTGGAGGATGACCAAACTGATCTCTGGGTTGACAGACTTGTTGAGGGACCAGCGATTTGGGGTGACTGGGCCTGTATTTTATGGGGTTTAGGAAAATGAGTGGAGATATCATGAGACAATAGACAACAGACAATAGGAGCAGGAGTAGGCCATTCTGCCTTTCGAGCCTGCACCACCATTCATTATGATCATGGCCGATCATCCTTAATCAGTATCTTATTCCTGCCTTATCTCCATAACCCTTGACTCCACTATCCTTGAAAGCTCTATCCAACTCTTTCTTAAATGAATCCAGAGACTGGGCCTCCCTCTGGGGTAGAGAATTCCACACAGTCACCACTCTCTGGGTGAACAAGTTTCTCCTCATCTCTGTCCTAAATGGTCTACCTGGTATTTTTAAGCTGTGTCCTGTGGTTCGGCACTCACCCATCATCGGAAACATGTTTCCTGCCTCCAGAGTCTCCAATACTTTTATAAATAATCTTATATGTCTCAATCAGATCCCCTCTCAGTCTTCTAAACTCAAGGGTATACAAGCCCAGTCGCTCTAGTCTTTCCGCACAAGATAGTCCGGCCATTCCAGGAATTGACCTCGTGAACCTACGCTGCACTCCCTCAATAACCAGAATGTCTTTGCTCATATTTGGAGACCAGAACTGCACACAATACTCCAGGTGTGGTCTCACAAGGACCCTGTACAGCTGCAGAAGAACCTCTTTGCTTTTATACCCAATCCCTCTTGTTATGGAGGCCACCATGCTATTAGCTTTCTTCACTACCTGCTGTACCTGCATGCTTGCCTTCATTGACTGGTGTGCAAGAACACCCAGATCTCTCTGTACTGCCCCTTTACCTCAATTGATTCCATTTAGGTAGTAATCTGCCTTCCTGTTCTTGCCACCGAAGTGGATAACCATACATTTTTCCACATTGAACGGCATCTGCCAATCATCTGACCACCAACCTAACTTGTCCAGGTCACCCTGTAATCTCCTAATATCCTCCTCACATATCACCCTGCCACCCAGCTTAGTGTCATCAGCAAATTTGCTAATGTTATTACTCATACCATCTTCTATATCATTAATATATATTGTAAAAATCTGCGGTCCCAGCACTGATCCCTGCGATGCCCCACTGGTCTCTGCCTGCCATTCCGAAATGGAGCCGTTTAGCACGACACTTTGTTTCCTTTCAGCCAACCAGCTTTCAATCCAAGTTAGCACTTTGCCCCCCAATACCATGTGCACTAATTTTGCTGACTAAACGCCTATGTGGGACTTTTCCAAAAGCTTTCTGAAAGTCCAGGTACAATACATCTACTGAATGTCCCTCGTCCATCTTCAGAGTAACATCCTCAAAAAATCCAGAAAATTAGATTTCCCCTTCATAAATCCATGCTGTCTCTGACCTATCCTGTTACTACTCTCCAGATGTGTCGTAATTTCGTCCTTTATAATTGACTCCAGCATCTTTCCCACTACTGCGGTCAGACTAACTGGTCTTTAATTTCCTGTTTTCTCTCTCCCACTTTTCTTAAAACGTGGTACAACATTAGCCACCCTCCAATCCGCAGGAACTGATCCCGAATCTATGAAATTCTGGAAAATAATTACCAACACATCCACGATTTCTCGAGCCGCCTCCTTCACTACTCTGGGATGTAGACCATAAGGCCCTGGGGACTGATCAACCTTCAGACCTAACAGTCACTCCAACACCAATTCCTGGCAAATATAAATTCCCTTAAGTTCAGGTCCTTCAGCCACTGTTACCTCAGGGAGATTGCTTGTGTCTTCCCCAGTGAACAGAGATCTGAAGTACAAATTTAATTCTGCCATTTCTTTGTTCCCTGTAATATGCTCCCCTCTTTCTCTCTTCAAGGGCCCAATTTTAGTCTTAACCATTTTTTTTTTTGCCTTTCACATACGTAAAATAGCTTTTTCTACACTCATTTATATCTTTGGCCAGGTTACCTTCATACCTCTTTTTTTCTCTGTGTATTTCCTTCTTAGTAATCCTCTGTTGTTCTTTAAAAGCTTCCCACTCCTCCGTTTTCCCACTTATCTTTGCTACGTTATACTTTTTCTATTTTAACTTAATATGTTTCTTAACTTCCATCGTCAGCCACAGCCACCCATGCCTCCTCGTAGGAGCTTTCTTCCTTTTTGGAATGAACTCATCTTGCATCTTCTGCATTATACACAGAAATATCCGCCATTGATACTCCACTGTCATCCCTGCTAAGGTATTGCACAATTGAACTTTGGTAAGCTCCTCCCTCATAGCTCCATAGTTCCCTTTATTCAACTGAAATATTGTCACTTCCAATTGTACCTTCTCCCTTTGAAATTGCAGATTGAAACTTATTGTATTATGGTCACTACTTCCTATGGCTCCTTTACTTCGAGGTTCCTGATCAATTCTGGTTCGTTGCACAATACCAGATCCAGAATTGCCTTCTCCCTGGTCGGCTCCAGCACCAGCTGCTCTAAGAATCCATCTCAGAGGCACTCCACAAAGTCTCTTTCTTGAGGTCCAATACCATCCTGATTCTCCCAGTCTACCTACATGTTGAAATCCCCCATAACAACTGTCGCAACATCTTTGCGACAGGCCAATTTCAGAATCCTGATTCAACTTACATCCGACATCCAGACTACTAGTTTGGGCCTGTAGATAATTCCCAAGAGGGCTTTTTACCCATAGAATTTCTCAGCTCTATCCATACTAACTCTACATCCCCTGATTCTAAGTCCCCCCCGGGCAAGGGACTGGATATCATCTCTTACCAACATGGTCACTCCACCCCCTCTGCCCGTCAGTCTGTCCTTATGATAGCACGTGTAGCCTTGAATATTCATTTCCCAGACCCTGTCCACTTGAAGCCACGTCTCAGTTATCCCCACAATATCGTATCTGCCAATTTCCAAAAGAGCCTCAAGCTCATCCATCTTATTTCTAATGCTTCGTTCATTCATATATAGTATTTTTAATTTGTTGCTATCCTCACCCTTCGCAAAAACTCCTATTTCACTCAAGCTTATAGCATGATCCCTTTTTGAGTTTTCTGCGTCGTTGATACAGTTGTCTTTCTTGACTTCCCTTTTTCTACATTTCCCTTCAATTTCCTTCTCAAACATCCAGTTTGTCCCCTCCCCCCAGCTACTTAGCTTAAATGTAGCTGTGTTGCAATAGCAAACCTGCCTGCGAGAATGTTGGTCCCCCAACCTATTAAGGTGCAAACCGTCTCTCTTGAATAATTTATGCTTATCACAAAACATACCCCAGTGATCCAAGAATTTACATCCTTGCTTCCTGTGCCAGTTCCCCAGCCACACTTTCAAGTCCATTATCGCCTTGTTTCTGGCCTCACCAGCCGGAGGAAATATATCAAACTCTGAAAGTGTGAGACAGATTGGAAGCAGGGATGATAGTTCACTTTAAAGAAAACAGTCAAATCGTATTTAATACACAAGCGTTATTAAAGAACCGCGTGTATATCGAATAGAGAAGCAAACTTGATGGGCTGAAAGCACTACATCCGTTCTCGTTTTATATTTCACAATGTTTAAACATATTTTGGGATATGAACATTGTATGAGGAAAACTGCATTGAGGAGATGTTCGGCTCTGAACTAGCATGACGAAAGCTCAACGTATTGAATGACCTCCTCCTTTCCCGATGTTTGTGTACAGTCTGTGGGAAAGCTCTGTAAATGTTGTCACAAGCTCTGAGATGTTAGGAAGGAGATCGCTGCAGGATCGATCGGACTGTGTTTCCCGTTCCCTTTTCTGATAACGAGGCTGGTGCCAGGTGTTCTTTCCGGGTTTATCCTTTAAGACCTCAGAGCAGTTTGATACAATTGAGTGTCTTACTTGGCCGATTCAGAGACCATTGAAGAGGTGATCACATGTCTGTGTGTCTGGAGTCACTTTTAGGCCACACCAGGAAAGCACGGGAGATTCACTTCCTGAAAGTACATTGAGGAAGGAGATCGATGTTTACAATCAACATTGGACACAAGATCACTATTACTGACACCAGATTTTCGGACTCGATATTTTATTAATTGTTTCAAGCTTCTACCAGCTGCTAGAGCATTGACCTGGTCTGAATTCGTAATCCAATGATATTTCCACAACAGCACTATCTCCACTTGGGGGCCTATCGGAAAACACACTGAGCAGGTTATTTCTGTGCTTCTTGACAGCTCTTTCAAAAAGAATTCCCACCAATTTAACTGTCGTGATGGGAGTTCGAGGTGGTAATTGGTCAGATTGCAATTATTCTCCTCTTCGGGGACTGGACATAGCTAAGTAATTTTCCACACTGGCAGGGAGATGTCAGAGTTGGATCTAGAATGAAACAGCTTCACCAGAGATGCTTCTTGTTATGCAGCACAAGTCTTCAGTCCCATTGCAGGAATGGTTTCAGGGCCCATTGCCTTTGTCATATCTAATGTGTCCAGCTGTTTCTTCACGTCACATACAGCAAATCGAATTGCTTGAAGACTGGCATCTGTGAGTCTGTGGGCATCATGATGAGTGTGAGTTGGATCATCCAGTCAACACCTCTGGCTGGGGGTAGTGCAGACACCATATCCTTGACTTTTTTCACTGATTTAGAGTTGTTCCTATATTTAGGATGAGGATATTTATGGCGTCCTCTGCTCCAGTAAATTGTTTAATAATCCATCGACATTTATGATTGGATTTAGCAGGACGACAGAGCTTAGATCCGATCTGTTAGTCTTGGGATCATTTCCCCTTCTCCATCAGAAGTTATTTCTGCTGTTCGGAATGCAACCAGTCACGTGTGGGTTGTCAACAGGTTTAGGTGCACGTGATTCCGACGTTGGCATCAGCCCTGTATTCAGTGACCCAACCTGGTTTCTGATGCGGTAACACTTCCATTTTCATATTCTCATTCTGCTGAGGGCATCTCTCTGGTGTCACACCTCCAATTTGTTACTTTATCTCAATCCATTTAAGGTAATAATCTAAATCTTTTCTTTTCCACAATGTCAACTTCGGTGTTTGAAATGAATGTGTTTCCCTCTGTTATTGTCCTTGACATGATTAAGAGCTCTGCAGTGTCAGTGATGTCAGTCTTATGCAGTTTTAGAATGTAGGAACTTGTACACCTAACATTATCGTTCAGTCCCCAATGTACGGCGCTACAGGTTGGACGGGATGTTTGAGCATCATTGACATCCTTCTTTGGAAATTGTCCAAAAACAGAAATTGCTGAAGAAATTACTGAAAATGTTGCAGAATCTTCTGGAATGAATGCAAAGTTGAACTTTCAGGTCCAGTGACCCTTTACAAAGCTGCCAGTTTTTCAAGCAATTTTTGTATTTTTATTTCCAGTAGCCATAGTTATTTGTTTTAGTGAAAATTTATTCTGTGCCGATTCATTTCTGGAGAAACTCACCAGGTCTGTCAGCATCTGCAGAGACAGAGAAAAAGTGTTAGCATTTCATGCCCAGTGTGACACTTCTTCAGAACTGAAAAGAATTGGAAACTGGGAATTTTAATCCCTTGTCAGAGGTGGAGGATGGGTGACAGGGAAAAGAAGGGTGTGGCAAAGATAAACGGGCTTTTAGCAGTGGTGAACGAGGGGATGATGTAAAATGTGTTTAAATTAAAGTGTGAATGGGGGAAAGGGGTTCTCTCAATTGAGTGCAAGATAAAGAAGACACAACCACACAAGGTCATAGCGAGGCCAGGAGGGAGAATGTTGACTATGTGGCATTATATAGATCTGGCCATAGATACGTTTTCACTTTTGAGATCATCGCCCCCTTTAGACAAAGGAATCCAGGCGTTTGACTTCTTATTGACGCTAGTAAGCGTTTCATGCTGCCTTAGTATTGTAATATGGAGAAAAACAAATCGCCATATGAAGTTTGGACTGGGTATTGTTTACCTGTCATGTTTAATATTGTTTAAATTTTCAGTGCTTATCTTTAAATGCTTGTTCTTGAAATTAGTATCAGATGGAGTGTAGGAGGTTGGGTGGTGACATTGTAAAAACTTCTAAAATCATGAGAGATATGGATCGGGTGAATAGCCAAGATCTTTCCAACGGCATGGGGGAGTAAAGCCATAGAAGGCACATGTTTAAGGTGAAAGAGGAAAGATTTAAAAGGAACGAAGAGGCAACTTTTTTTCACAGAGGGTGGTTGGGTATGGAATGAGCTGTCAGAGGAAGTGTGGTAGATGCCAGTATATGTACAACATTTAAAACTCATTTGGACAACATATGAATGGGAAACATTTCGAGGCATATGGACCAAATGAAAGCAGGTGGGACGAGCTTAATTTGGTAAACTTGGCCAGCATGGATATTTAGAAAAGCTTCACACAGGGTCCGAGTGGTTTTGTGAAAGGGAAATTATACTTTGCCCTGTAAAATTATGCAAAGTATTTCTGGAGATGCCTGAGAATGTAACGAGCAGACTTGATAAAGGGGATCTGGTCGACACCAGGCTTTCCAGAGATTTTCCACAAGGTATTACAAAATAAAAGTTCTTACACATGACAGAAGGTCGCAGGATGATGGATAATGTATTAACATGGGATGATAATTGGTTCGCTAATCGAAATCGGAGAGTCAGGATTAATGAATCTTCACGATAAAGGTGTATCTGCTGGAGTACCACAGGTATGAGTCCGATGGCATCAGTTATTTACAAACTATACTGACAGCCTGAAAGAGGGAGTTGAGTGCAACATAACATCCGAGTTTGTGGATGACACTGAGAACCAAAGGCAGGCTGTTATTTAATGGAGAGGACTCCCAATAAAAGAGCAGTACACAAGGATTGGAGTCTTTCTGTGTATGAAACATAAAAGTCAGCATGCTGTGCAGCAAGTAACTGGGTTGGTTCAAAAGATGGGCGGCACGGTGGAACAGTGGTTAGCACTGTTACCTCACAGCGCCAGAGACTCGGGTTCAATCCCTGACTCGAGCGACTGACTGTGTGGAGTTTGCACGTTCTCCCCGTGTCTGTGTGGGTTTCCCCCGGGCGCTCCGGTTTCCTCCCACAGTCCAAAGATGTGCGGGTCAGGTGAATTGGCCCGTAGTGTTAGGTAAAGGGGTAAATGTAGGGGAATGGGTGGGTTGCGCTTCAGTGGGTCGGTGTGGACTGTTTGGGCCGAAGGGCCTGTTTCCAATCTAATGGGTTCCTGGGACGAAAGGTTTGTGTTAATGAGAATCTCTAAAATGGTGAGGCGAACATTCATTGGGGTTTAAATGAATGAGGAGTGATACTGCTGAAAAATACAAGACACAGAGAGGGGTTGACACTGTAGATGTTGAGAAGTTGTTACCATTCCTGGGTGGAGTCCCGAACTTGAGGACATAGATACCAAATATGGAGCATCAGTCTGAGATGCAAAGTGATGTCTTCTCTCAGAAGGAAGTGAATGTCTGGAATTCCCTAACCCGGAGAGGTGTGAAGGGACAACAAATTTGGACTATACAAACACCCAGCGGGTATATATAACTCATTCACTCTCCTCAAGGAGTCGGGAAGAAAGTGGAGTCGAGTCCTGGAGTAGATCAGCCATGTTCATATTAAATGACAGGGCAATCTTGAGGGGCCGAATACTGTTGTTCCTACTGTTATTAATTTCACATGTTATGCTTTTGGAAAGTAACTGGTTATTTTCCTGGAAGTTGTGTTGTGTAATGCTACATTCGGATGAGCAGAGGATTTGTTTGAGTTTACCCTGGGTGGGGTATGGGGGCTGTAGTCACAGCGAATCTGGGTCTGGGACATGGCTTAAATTTGGAGAAGAAGTTACAGAGATGGGAAGCCTGGAAACAGGGATTGGAGGTGAGGGTCACTTCCTGATCCAGGCTAGATTTTCCAAGTACATTTCCAAAACTACACATAACCATCGGAGTGGCCTCGATTTGCAGGTCCGAAGGGCGGAATGGAACATCAGAACACAGGGCTGAGGGATAGGAGTGGGCTATTCGGCCCTTTGATACTACCCCACCAGTAAATGAGATCGTGGCTCATCTCATTGTGGTCCCAGCTGCACTTTTCTCTCCATGCACCATTATCCCTGATTCACCTCTCTGTGGAAAATCAGATGAAGCCAACCTCGATAAAATATAAAGATTCAGCCCTCCCAAACTTCTGGGGAAGAAGATTTCCACTTGACTGAATTCCCACTTTGTGAATTTCTTCTCACTCCATTTGTGACTGAGGATGAAGGGTGTCACGATTTTCTTTTCTCGTCCCACTCCTCCACTGCTCACAACAAATTTTAAATGTAACCAGGTTGGTGACGTGGCCGATGATAAAGGTCTCAGACTGGCTTAGGTTCAGTGATGAGATGTCAGACAGATTTCTTTAGTCAGCCACAAGTAACTAACAGAACTAATGGAGGGGTATGGTGGATCTGTGGGTGGCACTGCTTCCTCACATCACCAAGGAGCTGGGTTCGATTCCAACCGTGGGCAACCCTCCATGTGGAGTTTGAACATTCTCCACGTGACTGTGTGGGTTTCCTCTCAGTGCTCCAGTTTCCTGCCACAGTCCAAAGATGTGCAGTTTAAAGTGGATTGCCCATAGTGCCCAGGGATGTGTAGGTTAGGTAGGTTAGTAATGGGAAATGTAGGGTTACATGGATAAGGTAGGGGGCCACGTCCACGTCTTTGGTGCATCAGTGCGGACTTAATGGACGGAATGTCCTGCCTCCACACTGCAAAGGGTCTATGACAATGACAACAAATTTGGCATATACAAACACCCAGCGGGTATATACCTAATCCACACTTATCAAGGTCTTGTATGTTTCATTCTCATTCCAAGAGTACTCTGTTAAAGCCTTCATAAAATAAGCCCTTCACCCCAGGAAGACGTGAAATGAAACATCTCTGAACTGCTTTCAATGTAATT
Source organism: Chiloscyllium punctatum (assembly GCF_047496795.1). NCBI lineage: Eukaryota > Metazoa > Chordata > Chondrichthyes > Orectolobiformes > Hemiscylliidae > Chiloscyllium > Chiloscyllium punctatum. The sequence goes on from NC_092751.1 coordinate 3,975,967, forward strand.
ATATCCTTTCTCAGATAAGGAGACACAAAAAAAAATCTCACACTCAGATCATAAAGTTTATATTTGTTTTCTCAAAGTGCTGAGAGTCTTTGGAACACTCTTCCCCACAGACCGTTGGAGGCAGAAATATTGAATATTTTTGAGGCACCGACAGAAGGTTCATGAATAACATCAGCGTCAAGGATTTTGGAGGAATGGGCAGCAATTTGCAGAGTAGGGGAAAATGTAGACAGTGGTATCAAATTACACGGGTCCGGAACATCTAGGAATATAATGCAAAATGAAATGATAATATCAATAAAACATTAAGGGGGAATCCAGGATACTGGAGATCCGGAAGGTCTGTTTTGCTGGGCTCTGCATCACAGCACGGGCAAAATGGTTCTCTAACCCATCCCATCCCAGCCATTTATGTAAAATTCAACAAGTTATCAAGTGGAAATGACAAAACATGGGAAAGGATCAAGTAAGTCCCAACACGGTTCACCCGTCAGAAGCATCGAGCATTCCTGAGGCTGTAGCTCTAACCCACTCTGCTCGTTCCATAGACCCAGTTACTCACCAGGCCTTGGTCACTGAGTTCACCAAGTTATGTGAAATGATTGAAGTAATGATTGAAGAAGGGTTCAGCAGTGGCTAGAGCCACTCTCAGCCGTGCTCCAAAAACATGAGCAGCAACTTGACAGCCTTGGAAACAGAACAGATTATGCCAAGCGCCGAACTGCAGCGACAGAGACCGCGATCAGTTCCTTTCAGGAGAGGATCCTCGCCTTTGAAAAGCAGGTCTATACCTTAACTGAACACGTCGACTACCTCGAGAACAGGCATAGGATGAAGAATGTTCACATCGTCCGTTTGCTGGACCGGATGGAAGGTGGTCAGCCAGTGAGTTTATTGAGAACTGGCTGCAGCGATTCCTTCATTTCAAAACTGAAAAGGGACGGGTGAGGACTGAAACAGTTCATCGGGTTATGGTGCAGAGGTCAGACGCAGACCCCTGCCTTCGCCCTGTCCTTGTGCAGTTACATAGTTATGGGGATAAACATAGGCAGATGGAATCTTCCAGAACCCAGTGGAAAGATCCGATGGCTTTAATTCACGAGGGCTCCAGGATTATGATCTTTCAGGACTTTTCAACGGTGGTGATTCAGGAAAGAAAATCTTTTGATGATATCAAGAGAAGAGTAAGGGAAGTCGGAGTCAGTATTCCCTAATATACCCAGCGGTGCTCCGTATTGCTTTCAATGGATCCATACACTCGTCTGACTCTCCAGAGAAAGCGAAAACTTTGTGGACATTTTAAAGTAAGATGGATGTTTAGATAATCATGTTTCTCTCTTAAAGAAATTTTCTTGGATTTTTCTGGTATTAACCAGTATTAAATTATAGTCGGGGATGAGTAGAGTACTCACTTTTAACTTCTTCATTAGTATTACTACTCTTATTCTCTTTCCTTGTATATGTCCGGGGTGCGGCTCAAGCTGGAGCGGGTTACAAAGGTAGTTGTGATGACTAAATACCGACCAAAGGGCAGTTGAAGCCTGATGCTTGTCGTTAATTGCCCTGGATGTCGTATTGGTAGCAGGCAGAAGTTAAGGTTTTGGGGTATGTAACTGTCCCCACTGAACGGGCGTGGTTGGGGTGAGTAAATTCCCTATGGAGTGTCATTGGCACGTTGGATTTTGTTTCATTTTTTGTTTTTTTTGTGTGTGTTTAGTTTTGGAAAGTTTTGACAGCTTGTTAGATGTAGTAGTCTTAGTTCGTGTTGTTTTGAAGCTCTATGAGTCTTTTTTCATTCATTATCAGCGATGTGTAATTCGAGTCCTTCCTCTCTACAGCTCAAATGTTGCGACAGTGTGTGATGGATAATGATGTGCTTAAATGGGGTACCTGGAACAATAAGCGGAGCCATCGTCCAGTCAAGAGGAAAAATGTACTTTCTAGTCTTAGAAAGGAGAGGATGGATGTTGTCCTATTGCAGGAGATGCACCTTGATGACAAGGAACATTTTATATTACAGCAGGGCGGGTTTGATCGAGTTTATTTCTCGTTTTATTAATAATAGGAGTAGGGGAGAAGCCATACTGGATAGGAGGAATCTTCCAGTTAAATTACTAGATTACATTAGACATTCACAGGAGGGTCATAATCCCCAAACCCTTGAACTATGGGAAAGATAGATGGTAAATATTCAGCCTGGAGCCCAGTTACAAGTGGAGTTCCGCAGGGTTCAGTTCTGGGTCCTCTGATGTTTGTAACTTTTATTAATGACTTAGATGAGGGAGTCGAAGGGTGGGTCAGTAAATTTGCAGATGATACGAAGATAGGTGGAATTGTGGACAGTGAGGAGGGCTGTTGTCGGCTGCAGAGGGACTTAGATATGATGCAGAGCTGGGCTGAGGAGTGGCAGATGGAGTTCAACCCTGCCAAGTGTGAGGTTGTCCATTTTGGAAGAACAAATAAGAATGCGGAATACAGGGTTAATGGTAGGGTTCTTAGTCAGGTGGAGGAACAGAGGGATCTTGGGGTCTATGTACATAGATCTTTGAAGGTTGCCACTCAGGTGGATAGAGTTTGTAAGAAGGCCTATGGAGTATTATCGTTCATTAGCAGAGGGATTGAATTCAAGAGTCGTGAAGTGATGTTGCAGCTGTACAGGACTTTGGTTAGGCCACAGTTGGAGTACTGTGTGCAGTTCTGGTCGCCTCACTTTAGGAAAGATGTGGAAGCTTTGGAGAGGGTGCAGAGAAGATTTACCAGGATGTTGCCTGGAATGGAGAGTAGGTCGTACGAGGATAGGTTGAGAGTTCTCGACCTTTTCTCGTTGGAACGGCGAAGGATGAGGGGTGACTTGATAGAGGTTTATAAGATAATCAGAGGAATAGATAGAGTAGACAGTCAGAAACTTTTTCCCCGGGTACAACCGAGTGTTACAAGGGGACATAAATTTAAGGTGAAGGGTGGAAGGTACAGGAGAGATGTCAGGGGTGGGTTCTTTACCCAGAGAGTGGTGGGGGCATGGAATGCGCTGCCCGTGGGAGTGGTAGAGTCAGAATCATTGGCGACCTTTAAGTAGCATTTGGATAGGTACATGGATGGGTGCTTAATCTAGGTTAGAAGTTCGGCACAACATCGTGGGCCGAAGGGCCTGTTCTGTGCTGTATTGTTCTATGTTCTATGTTCTATGTTCTAATACAGTATTTTGAATGGTTATTGCCTCCCGGCGCACCCTCTTAAAACCTTGGTACATGCATTTCCCAAATTAAGTTATCGTGTCTCATGGTGCATTAGTGCAGATGATTTCAACTGTCTTATGGACCCCACAGTGGACAGAATGTCCAAAGGTCACCCAATACCCTCGTCATAATGTAAGCAATTAGTTGGTTCTTGTGCAGAACTAGAGCTGGTGGATGTCTGGAGGCATATCCACATCACAAGTAGGCATTTTATATTCGCCTATAACCCGCATAAATGACACACGAATGTTCATCTCTTCTCCATCCCTGCAACAATCTTAGATTCGGTGGCGTCCTGCACAATTGGGAAAATTACCATTTCTGACCATGAAGCAGTATAACAGTTTCGAGACGCTGGCAAATGGATCCTTTTTTTCTTAAGTTAATTGGGTATTTCTGTAAAGATTTCAGATCTTTCTTAGCCATTAATGCAGATTCAACCAGTAACACATCCATTCTATGGGAAACTGCTAACGCTCATGCCAAGGGAATAGTTATTCATCTGGAAGCGGCAGAAGGGGGAGCAGGAACGCTGGCTTTAGGCAGAGCTGAGGACAGCCAAGAGTGCATACTGTGATAGCCCCTCAGTGCCTAATCTGCAGAGGATCACAACACTTCTGTCTCCAGTGAATTCCTCGCTCACACAGACAGCCAGGAAGGAACATACTTTTGAATAACAAAGGCTGTTTGAACATGGAGATAAGTCAGGCAAGTATTTAGCCTAACTTGCCAGGAAAATGAGCGCCCCCTCAAGCCATTACCTCAATTAGGGAAGGTACTGGGATCCTTCCCTCCGAATCCAAAAAGATTAATGCAGCCTGTCCGAGAGTTTTCTCCGAATTATTTCAGACTGAACATTTTGAGGATAGATGGATTAAGATGGAGTCATGTTTCAAGAACCTGGGTTTTCCAGGAGTAACCCCTGAAAAAGTGATGTGCCTTAATGCACCATTGTCAGCGCAGGAGGGTGTGAAGCAACTTCAGCATGTAAAGGTGCACGTTCCTGACGGATTTCTGAGTGAATTTTATAAATAATTTATAAACCTATTGTCACGGCTGATGTTTGACATGTTCTGTCACTCATACAGTCACGAACACCTCCCTTTTCCTTAAGAGAGAGGCTCATATCTCTCTGATGCTTAAGAATGGAAGATCCTGGAGGATTGTGCTTCTTACACGCCAATCTCACTTTTAAATGTGGGTTTCAAAATCCCGTCTGTGACCTGTACATTAAGGTGGAAACTTTGCTCCCTTCCGTTACCAAAGAGGACCAAACAGGATTTATAAAGGGCCGCAGATCTTCCTAAAATGTTAAGAGTTTTCTCAATATGTTCCAAGAGTGTCAACAACAATCTGTCCAGGGATTAATGATCTCTTTAGATGAGAGAAGGCATTTGGTTGGGTTGAGTGGCCGGATATCTTCTGTACATTAGAACGGTTTGGTCTACACAAACTTTTTATCAAGTGGGTGAGGGTCCTTTACCGCAATCCTCTGGCTGCAGTTCTCACGAATGGTGTGGCCAACCAGTAATATTAATAAATATCCAGGCAGCCGCCAAGGTTGACACCTTTCACCATTGTTGTTTACGTTGGGGATTGAGCCACTGGCGGAGGCCATCCGTAGGGATGCCCACATATCTGCCCCAGAAGTACGATAGAAGTCACGTGAGATTACATTGTATGCTTTTTGTCAAATTCCGCACTTTCGGTAGTTCATGTGATGCAATTCATTGATTCGCTTGTTGCCTTTCCGGGTGATAAGATTAATTTTACAAATTTGGAGGCCATGCCTATGGGAGGTCTTAGCGAAATACCTGATACTGAGGCCAAATCCTGGTTTACTTTTAAATGGTCACTGGGGTGGTTTCCATATTTCAGTATATTCATTGCATCTGTCTTTGATCATTTATTTAGTGTGAACTGTATCCATTTGTTTGACAAAATTAAACAAGACCTTCAAAGATGGGAGGCATTTGCAATATCCAGGCTAGGTCGGATAGCTGTTATTAAAATGAATGTAGGGGTAAATGTAGGGGAATGGGTCTGAGTGGGTTGCGCTTCAGCGGATCAATGTGAACTTGTTGGGCCGAAGGGCCTGTTTCCAAACTTTAAGTAATCTAAGATGACTTTTAGAAAAAAATGGCTGGTTTAGCTCTTTTATTTGGCACCATAAGTGATTCTTTATCAAGCTAACAAAATTGCAACTGGCCCACAGATTTTGGGGAGTTGATCTCCCCGATTAAAAGCAATCAATTAGGTTTTTTTCATCCTATGTGAGTGCCTGGGCGACTGAAGTCTCGACATCAATATGGCTAGACATTGAGCCCTCTCAGACAAAGTGAACCCTTATTAGTCTGTTGTTCTTAGATAAAATGACAATATTTATGGAGTATTGTCATAAACTAATGATGAACAATACTGTTAAAACTTGAAGGACAATGCATCAGATCGAGGGCAATACAGACAAAACCATGTTTCTTACCCCTATAATTGATATACCGGGTTGTCAACCGGGGGTGATGGATTCCAGGTTTAAACTATGGGCAGCAAGGGGGATACCTTGCTTGCATGATTTAGAATTAGTAGAATCCCTACAGTGTGGAAACAGGTCATTGGGCCCAGCAACACCACTTCGACCCTCCGAAGAGTAACCCACCCTCTCCCATTCCCCTACCATCTTATATTTACCCTGGCTAATGCCCCAACGTACAGATCCTGGAACACTATGAGCGATTTAGCAATGGCCAATTCATCTAACTGCACATGTTTGTGACTGTTGGAGGAAACCTATGCAGACACAGTTGAGAATATACAAACTCCACACAGCTAATCACCCAAGGCTGGAACCAAACCCGTGACCCTGGTACTGTGAGACAGTGCAAACCACTGAGCCACCACGTGTTACTTGAGGGAGAAACAATGATATCATTTGGTCAACTAACTCGTTAAGGATGGACTACCTAGTAGAGACTTCTGTTTTTTTTTCCAGATTAGAGATTTGATTTTAAAAAAACCGAGACTGATAGATCCAAGACACAGAAGTGGGTTCTTTTTGCTAAGAATACACTCTCTGTCAGTACCCTTTATCATCAGTTGGATAATGTCCCCTCAGACAAGACTGTGCAGCTTCGTGACGTCTGTGTGAGAGAGTTGAGGGTTTAGATCTCTTCGGAGACATTTGAGGATATTTGTGAAAATGCTCAAAGGATTTTGATCTGTAACAGGACACATTCCATGCAGTTGTAAATTCTTCATCGGGTGAATCTGACACCAGTGTTCCTCTCAAAATTCAAAGTGGGATTATCATCAGCATGTCCGAAATGCAGAATGACTACAGGCACTCTTACTCATTGCATGTGGTCTTGCTGCAGGCTTCAGGTATATTGGAGCACTGTGTTCGGTGTGGTAGAGTGGGTCGTGGGGACAGAATTGGAGATGGACCCGGTTTCTCTTTTCCTGGGCCTACCCAGAGTATCTTATGCATGGGAAAAAAATCATTACTTTCTGTGCTAGGAAACTTATTCTGTTGTGTTGGATGTGTGAAAACTCCTCGGGGCTGTTGGTCTTTGTAAGCTCCTCATGGAAAATATCCCTTTGGACTTTCTCACCAATATGGTGCACCAAAAAACAGAGATTCGTATAAGTCATAGAGTCAGAGAGATGTAAAGCATGGAAACCTTCGGTCCAACCCATCCATGCCAACCATATATCCCAAACCAATCTAGTCCTACCTGCCAGCAACCGGCCCAAAAGGCTCCAAACCCTTCGTATTCATATACCCATCCAAATGCTTCTTAAATGTTGCACTTGTATCAGCCTCCCCAACCTCACCTGGCAGCTCATTCCATTCACGTGCTACCCTCTGTTTGAAATAATTGCCCCGTAGGTCTCTTTTATATCTTTCGCCTCTCACCCTAAACCTATGGCCTCTCGTTCTGGACTCCCCGACCCCAGGGAAAAGACTTTACCTATTTACCCTATCCATGCCCCTCATAATTTTGTAAACCTTTATAATGTCACCCGTCAGCCTCCGGCGCTCCAGGGAAAACAGCCCCAGCCTATTCAGCCTCTCCCTGTAGCTCAAATACTCTAACCCTGGCAACATCCTTGTAAATCTTTTCTGAACCCTTTCAAGTTTCACAACATATTTCCGATAGGAAGGAGACCAGAATTGCACGCAATATTACAACAGTGGCCTATCCAATGTCCTGTACAGTCGCAACATGATCTTCCCACTGCTGTACTCTATACTCGGACCAAAAAAGGAAAGCATACCAAACGCCTTCTTCACTATCCTATCTACCTGCGACTCCACTTTCAAGGAGCAATGAACCTGCACTCCAAGGTCTCTTTGTTCAGCAACACTCCCTGCGACTTGACCATTAAGTGTATAAGTCCTGCTAAGATTTGCTTTCCCAAAATGCAGCACATCGGATTTATCTGAATTAAACTCCATCTGCCACTTCTCAGCCCAATGGCAATTTGGTCAAGATCCTGTTGTAATCTGAGGTGATCTTCTTCGCTGTCCACTACACCTCCAATTTTGGTGTCATCTGCAAACTTACTAACTGTACCTCTTATGCTCGCATCCAAACCATTTATGTCAATGACAAAAAGTAGTGAATCCAGCACCGATTCTTGTGGCACTGCACTGGTCACAGGCCTCCAGTCTGAAAAACAACCGTCCACCATCACTCTCTATCTTCTACCTTTCAGCCAGTTATGTATCCAAATGGCTAGCTCTCCCTATATTCCATGAGATCTAACCTTGCTAATCTGTCTCCCATGGGGAACCTTATGAAAACCCTTACTGAAGTCCATATAGATCACATCTACCCCTTTCCCCTCATCAATCCTCTTTGTTACTTCCTCAAAAAACTCAAGCAAGTTTGTGAGACATGATTTCTCACGCACAAAGCCATGTTGACTATCCCTAATCAGTCCTTGCCTTTCTAAATACATGCACATCCTGTCCCTCAGGATTCCTTCCAACAACTTGCCCACCACCAACGTCAGGCTCACTAGTCTATAGTTCCCTCGCTTGTCCTTACCACCCTTCTTAAACTGTGGCACCACGTTATCCAACCTCCAGTCTTCCGGCACCTCACCTGTGACTTTCCATATTACACATATCTCAGCAAGAGGCCCAGCAATCACTTCTCGAGCTTCCCATAGAGTTCTAGGGTATACCTGATCAAGTCCTGGGGACCTGTTTCAAGACATCCTTGGATATCTATCCACCTTTACCCATTTTAATACATCCAGCACTTCCTCCTCTGTAATATGGACATTTTGCAAGGTGTCACCATCTATTTCCCTGCGTTTTATGTCTTCCACAATAAATACTGATGCAAAATACTCGTTTAGTATCTCCCCCATACTTCCTGTGCTAGGAAAAAAATATTCTGTTGTGCTGGATGTCTGAAAACCCCCCGGGCCTGTTGGGACCTTGTAAGCTCATCATGGAGAATATCCTTTTGGACATTCTCACCAGTATGGTGCACCAAAAAGCAGAAATTTATATAAGATATGGCAACCCTTTTTGGATTACCCCGATACAGGCTTATCTGCCACTCTAAAAAGGGCTTTTACATAGCCATGACGATACTATCTTATGAATTTAGTATGAAGAATTACGAACATATGAATGTGTATTGCTCTCGAAGAACGAGAACTATCATTTTGTTATGCTGAGCCAAATTATTTATTTATTGTTTATTGTTTATTTTCTTGTTTTTCTTCTGTCCATTTAGAGACTTTAACTTGTTTTGTATGTACATGCAATTGAGTGTAATTTTGTTCAGTTATTTGAGTTGTTTTGTTATTGGTTTAATATAATAATAAAAACCTCTTTTTCAATAAAAATGTTTGTTAAAAAATTAAAATGCCAGAATTGATTACCAAAGAACTCTCATTAGAGAGCCGACTCATCGTGGTTTATCCTGAATGTCACCACACCCCAGTGACAGGGTGAGGTTGAGAGAGCGTCCCCTTCATGGTAACTTCTGTCAGTATGGGGAATTGAACCTGCCCTGGTGTCCTCCCTCTACATCACAAACCAACCATCCAGCCAACTGAGTGGGAGACTGTGTAACTGTTACACACAGAATCAGTCACAGACAAAGGGCAAGAGAAACTTTCATGACACAAAAAAGGTATATTTGAGATAATCGTCATGGTAACGGCTGAGGATGAAAACGTTCTCTGCCAGAAATTGTATTTTATAATGAGTCAAGTGTTTGGAAGCTTTCTTTGGCTGAATACAATAAGATGAGACAAGTGAAATAACCAGAATGTCTAATTGTGGTTTGATATCGATAACCATAAAATAAGTGCATGTTTTTGATTGGTCTGTGGAAAGCATGATGACTGTTGCATGAATTTATAAATCAGATGAAATATGTTGTTAGGATAGTCCGTCCCCATGAGAAATGCCTTCGGAACACATGCTAGAAGAAACCCGGGGTATGAAGTGTCTGAGAATCGTCTGCTCGGTAACAGGAACCTGGGGGTTGAATGACTGAAAGTTCCTGGAACATGGAGCTGAGAAAACCATCACATCACCCCCAGACGTATTGAATGTTGGAGCATATTTGAAGTCATGAATGGCATCATGATGGATTTTAATTGTGTGTGATTTGAAAAACGTACATCTCTACTCCATCCTCTTACGTGTTACACACTGGGGCACAGCCGTTTTCCTGAAACTGGGAATAAGTTGGAACATTATCTGGAACATTCCATAATTGGCATTCTCCAGAATATTTTATAACTGTGTGTGTGTGGGAGGGGCATTAGAAAAGCAAGAGAGAAAGAGAGGGAAGATGCTGCATGCAGTAGTCAGAGTGGAGGAGCATGAGCCTTGTTCGGGGGTCGGTGCTATAACTGATATGCAGTGAGTGTGAGGGAGCAGAGAGAATACGGTGACCCTTATCCTGACAGAGCAGGGAAGGTTATTGATGATTGTCCTGTTTTGCTGGACATTTCCTCAGACTGCACACTGCACTGAGCTGGGCGAGGAGTTCAGACCATGCGCGGTGGGTCTGGTGGTGTGATCGCTCTGGTAAGAGAATGGTCTCCCTCTGTGCTAGCCCATCCACCACGACCTCCGTGCCCCTGTTGACAAACTGTGGTGTAATTTCCCCTTAGCTGCAATGCTCGGGGTAAACTGTGCAGGGCAGTTCTGAACTGAGAAAGCACAACCATGTACCCATTGGCTTTTTAAAGATGGCACAAGTGTCAGGGGTCACAGAATATCCGGGGCTTCCCAGCAATGGTGAGTACCTCCAGTCTTGATGGGTTGGAGAATCGGGCTGGCATTGTATGAGAGGGACACTATGGAGTGGGGTGGCTAGTTAATGAGGTGAGTTTGGTAAGATAGCACCAGGAAACTCGCTCGGCCTCGTACAGACAACCCCTCTGTCACACTTAATTAAAATGTCATTGCGACAGTTTTTTGTTAGATTCAGCCCAGTGAGGCGAAGACTCTGCTGTCCTCACTCCCAGTTACAAAGCTGCAGAACAAATGCTCATCCAAAACTCTCCATCGCCTGAACTCACAGCAATATCCCTTTCACTCATAATTCTTCGAAATACAGACCCATGTTGCATGATCCTATCGAAATGTCTTCATTCTGAAACCTGTGAACATATCCTTCCATGACATTTTATCTCAGTCTCTCCCCCCGCATCCTATCTCCACCCCAAAACACACTCATTTACAGTCATATTGCACGAGACTGCCAGTATGACTGGTCATTTGGCCTAGCTGGTCCATGGCAACCAAAATGTACATCCAGACTTACCCCATTTCCCTGCCCATGTTCTATATCCCTCTAATCCTTTCCTATCTGTGTATTTGTCCAATTGCCTTTTCAATGTTGTTATTGTACCCACCTCAATCACTTCCACTGACAGCTCAGTCCATATGCATACCACACTCTAGGTAAAAAACGTTGCCCCTCAGTTTCATTTTTATATTTTTTATCCTTTCCAAACATTATTGGATGTCCTCTAGTCATCGATTCACCAAACTTGAGAAAGAAGTTTGAAGTATTCACCCCATGCATGCCTCTCATGATTTTATAAGGGCTACACTTCTATAAGAACCCCCTCGGTTTCCTAAGCTGTAATGAAATAAGTTCTAACCTGTCCAACCTCTGCCTATAACTTAGAGCTTTTAGCCCAGGAAACATCTTTGGAAGTTTGTTCTGCATACTTTCTAGTTCAATAATATCCTTTCTAGAGCAAGATGAACAAAACTGAACACAATACTCCAACTGCAGCCTTACCAACATCCTGTACAATTGCAGCATAACGTCCCAACTTCTATACTCAATGCGTTGATGAAGGCCAATGTGCCAATAGCCTTCTTCACTGTCCTGTGTATCTGTGACTCAAATTTCAGACAACCGTGCACCTGATCTCCAACATCCTTTTGTTCCACTACACGTCTTAAGGCACTATCATTCATCATTAAACTCCTACCTGGATTTGACTTTCCAAAATGGAAGACGCCACACTTATCTAAATTAAACTCCATTTGCTATTTCTCAGCCCACTTCCCCAGCTGATCAAGGAACTGCTACAATTTCTGATAACGGTCCTCACTGTAAATAATGTCTCCTAATTTAGTGTCATCTGCAAACCGACTAACGTTGCGTTGTGCACTCTGGTCAAAATCATTGGTATAGATAACAAACAGCAATGGGCCCAGGACCGACCACTAAGGCACTCCAGTCCGACAAGCATACCTCCACCATAGCCATTTGTTTCAGAACATTAAGCCAATTGTGTCCCCAATTTGCCAGTTTACATTGGAGTCCATGCGATCTAACCTTCTAGAGCGGCCTACCATGTAGAACCTTATCAAAGGCCTTACTGAAATCCATATAGACTATGTCCACCATCTTTCCTCATCAACCTTCCAAGTCACTTCCTCAAAAATCTCGATCAAAATTTGTCAGGCATGATCTTCCACGCACAAAGCTATGCTGACTGCTCCAAGTCAAACTCTGTCTTCACAAATACATCTATATCTTATATCTCCAAACCTTCTCAAGTGGTTTCCGAAACAGATGTGAAGCTTACTGGTCTATATTTCCCAGGCTTTTCTTTGCAGCCCTTCTGAATAAGGACACAACATTTGCTACTGCCAAGTCTTCTGAGACCTTGTCCCTGAACTACCTTCTCTCGCCTTGTGCAGTGCTCTTAGATATATCTGGTCAGGATCAAGAAATTTATCTGACTGCGCATTCCAATATGTCCAACAGCAACGATACTGTGATATGGACTGTACCAAGATATCACAACTAACCTCCCAAAGGTCACAGGTCTTCATGTCTTTCTTCATGATAAACACAGAGGGGAAATTGAGGATCTCACCCATCTCTTGAGGTTTTACACATACATGCCCATTTTGGATTGTAAGGCGTCCTATCTCCCTCTAGTTGTTCTTTTTATTTACTCTACTGAATTTGGATTCATCTTAATTTGCTCAGCCAAGGCTATCTCATACCCCATTTTAGCCCTGTTGATTTCCTTCTTCAGTAAACTCCTGTAACCCCTGTGTACCTCCAGAGATTCCCTTGGAACCAGCTGCCTGTACTTGAGTGACACCTCCTTTCTTTCTGGTCAGAGCCTCAATATCTCTTGTCATCTAGGGTTCTCTCTTCCACCCTCACTTTCCCTTCACCCTCACAGGAACATGCAGACCTTGAACTCGAGCTATCTCACTTTGAAGCCCTCCCACTTGCCATGGATCCTTTTATCTGGAAACACACTACTCCAATCAAGCCCTGCAATCCCCTGTCGAATTTCAACAAAATTTGCCTTGCCCCAATTTAGAACTTGAATCTGTGGGCCAATTTCTTCCCTACCATACCTATTTTAACATTAATACATCTCTGGTCAATTTTCCCAAAATGCTCCCCCACTTTACCTCCGTCACCTATCCTGCCCTGTTTCCCAACAGTCGGTCGAGTTTGTCCCTTCCCGAGTAGGACCCTGAACATGCTGCTTGTGGAAGCTTTCCTGAACACACTTAACAAATTACGTTCCATCTAAGTTCTTAACCCTCTGGAAGTCCCCATCTATGTTAGGATAATTAAAATCAACTATTATGACAACCCTATTGTTCCTGCAAGTCTCGCCAGTCTTCCTGCATATTTGTTCTTCTAATTCCCATTGATTATTTGAAGGCTTATTGTGCAACCACTATAACGTTACCAACCCCTATTATTGTTTGCATCATTTACAAAATCTCATTGGATATTATCTCAATTATTTCATCTTTAAATACTAGAGTGATACACGCCTTAATCAGAACTATTGGCATTTGAATTGTTTCCATTTACATCTCTTCCTCGCAGTGACCTTCACATTAGCAGCATCCCTTGTCAAGGCACGGTGGAGATATGGAGCTGTAAATGGATGGGAGCTGCACATCCTGTCAATTCCAACATTGGTTGCAATTTCCCCACACTGAGCTGCGATCGAACACAGTGTAACCGAACAATGCAACAATCTGGGTTTATATATGAATGAACTAGTGCGGACTGCACAGCCCCCCCACGCTGGACATTTAGCCCAAGATTATAGATCCAGCATTGGTGTGGGCTGCACAGAGTTTCACTCTGGATATAGCTGGCTTGCATTCAGCAGTACACTAGCCGGATCTACACAGTGCTCCATCCTGAATATGTAATGGTTATGTGAGTTAGATTGCGAATGTGAGAGAACTAAACATCCGGCTATGCCTTTATTTTTGTTTTAATTCTTGTGATTGGATTCTTCAAATCCTGACTCATCCAGTTAGACCCGACCCTCTGGATGAGTCATGGTGACTGTTGTTACAGCATCTGGGTCTACAACGTGACCAACAAATGGAGCAGAGGCTGCAGTGAGGGGCAACTCTGTAAAATGGAATGAGGGAATCACCATCAGATCAGCCGTGGTCTTAGTGAATGTTGGGGCAGTATTGTGTGGACCACTGATGCATCTTATCATATATTTCTGTTTGTTCCAGGCAAACTCCCCTTCTCTCCCAGTGTCCCATACTGGTGGGGAGTGAGTCACCTCCTCCTGTTCCTGCGTAACAGGATCCTCGGGCCTCAGTAGCCTCCAGATTTCCCTGTGTCCCAGTTTTTAGCAGTTTAATAACTGGCTCCTGTTCCTGTGTCCCTGTCTCGAACAGTTGAGTGACTCCCTCCTGTCCCTGTGTCCCAGTTTCAAGCAGTTGAGTGACTCCCTCCTGTCCCTGTGTCCCAGTCTCGAACAGTTGAGTGATTCCCTCCTGTTCCTGTGTCCCAGTCTCGAACAGTTGAGTGACTCCCTCCTGTTCCTGTGTCCCAGTCTCGAGCAGTTGAGTGACTCCCTCCTGATCTTGTGTCCCAGTCACGAGCAGTTGAGTGACTCCCTTCTGTTCCTGTGTCCCAGTTTCGAGCAGTTGAGTGACTGCCTCCTGATCCCAAGTTTGTGAAAGTAGATGTCCTCCTCCTGCTCCAGAGTAACAGGCTCCAATAGCTCTGTGCTCACCTGCTGCTCCTGTGGAATGGAGGTGAGGGAATGAATGGCCTCTTCACATTCTTTACAGCTTCTCTTGACTAAAGGCCTTTCTCCTGTTTCTGTGAAACACCATCAAAATCTGAATGATTTATTTTTGTATTTTACTGTCAGTAATTGAGCAAACCAGCTGACTGACAGAATTCAGAAGCTGAATAGCCCCCTCCTGTTCCCGTATTAAACACTCAAGAGTCAATAGACTCTCAGAGATGTATAGCATGGAAAAAGATCGTTCGGTCTGGTCATCCATACCAACCAAATATCCTACATTCATCTCGTCTCCCTTTCCAGCACTTGGCCCATCTCCCTCTACACATTTCCCATGCATGTATCCATCCAAATGCCTTTTAAATGGTGTAACAGTACCTGCCTCCACCACCTCTTTTGTCTGTCAATCCATACACGCAGCAGTCTCTGTGTGAAAATGTTGGCCCTCACGTCCCTTTTTAAATCTTTCTCCTCTCACCTTAAGCCTTTATATTCGATATCTGGAATTGTCTATCCTGGGAAAATACATTGACTTATCTATGCCGCTCATGATTTTATAAACCCCTTTAAGGTCCCCCTCAGCCTCAACACTTGAAAATAGCCCCAGCCTGTTCAAACTCTCCCTGTTACTCCAACCCTCCAACACCTGCAACATTCTTTTAAATCTCTTCTAAACATCTTTCCGAAAGCAGGTTGACCAGAATTAAAGGCAATATTACCAAAGTGGCCAAACCAATGTTCTGTACAGATGCAACACGTCATGCAAACGCATAGACTCAAAGCACGCACCAATAAAGGGAAGATCACCGAGTGCCTTCTTCACTACACTGTCTCCCTGTGACAACAATTTCAAGGAACGGAGAACCCGCACCACAAGCTGCCTCACAGGGCAGCGACCTGGGTTTAATTCCATCCTTGAATGACTCGCTGTGTGGAGTTTGTACATTCTCCCCGTGTCTGTGTGAGTTTCCTCCGGATGCTATGTTTCCCTCCGACAGTATAACGTTATACAGGTAAGGGTAGATTGGCCATCCTAAATTGTGCATAATACCCTTGGATGTGAGGGCAAGGTGCATTAACCATGGGAAATGCAGGCTCAAAGTGATAGGGGAGGGGTTTGTCCAGTGGGATACTGTTTAGAGAGACGGTGTGGCCTCGATGGATCGTATAGCCTGTTTCCTAACTGTGGGGATTCTATAATTTTTATGGAGTTCTCCGTGATTGGCAACTTTCGACAGTATCCAACCTAAATGCCTGGCCCTGATTTTTCTTGCCAAAATGCAACACCTCATATTTATCTAAAATAAACTCCATCTGCCACTCCTCAGCTCAGCTAATTAAGTTCCCATTATATTCTGAGAGATCATTCTTCACTGTCGACTACACTACCAAATTTGGAATGATCTACAAACTTACTGACAATACTTCATATACTCAAGTGCAAATGATTTGTATAAGTAACAAAAAGCAGTGGACCCACTATTGACCTTTGTGAGCAGCGCCACTGGTCACAGGTCTCCAAGTTTAATGAACTAACGTCCACTGTCACGGCCCGTCTCCAATATTCAAGAAAATTTTGGATCTTAAATGGCGAGCTCTCCATGGATCCCAGGCAGCCAAACCTTGCTAACCAGTCTACCATGTAGAACATTTTCGTTTTCTTACTGAACTTCATGAAGACAGCATCCACTGTCCTGCCTTCATCAATCATCTTCTTCACTTCCTCAAAAAATTCCAACGAGTCAGTGAGACGTGATCTCCAATGTACAAATCTCTCTTCAGTCCTTGTCTTTCCAAATGCATATCCATCGTTTCCCTCAAAATCCCCTCCAACAATTTAGTCACCATTGACGTCAGGCTCACCGATCTATATTTACCTGGGTTTTCCTTAATTTCTGAAATAATGACACTCTGTTAGCAACCCTCCAGTCTTTTGCCACCTCACCTGTGGAAATCAATGTTACAGATATATCAGCAAAAGGCTGAGCAATTTCTTTCCTAGCTTCCCACAATATTCTGGGATACAACTGACCAGGTCCAAGGGCTTTATTCACCTTTATGTGTTTTAAAATGTTCAACATCTCCTTCTAATATAGATACTTTTCAAGATATCACTATGTATTTCTTCACTCGCTCGCTATTGTAACCTCTTCTACATTAAATACTAGGAAAGATACTTGTTTAGTATCCCTTCCATCTCCTATGGTTCCACACATACGTAGCCTTACTGATCTTTAAGGTGCCCTATTCTCTCCCTAGTTAATATTTTGTAATTAAAGGATGTGTAGAATTGCTTCAATGCCTCGGTAACCCTATTTCTAAAGCCATCTCATGTCCACATTTTTCTGACCTGATTTCCCCATTGACTATACACTTACTGCCCTTATACTCCTCTCGGGATTCACTTAATCTCATCTCTGTTTACCTGACATATGCCTCCTTCCTTACCTTGACCAGACCATCAATATATCTAACCATCCAGCACTCCCTGCACCCACCAGCCTTGCCCATCTCACTAATGGGAACACGTTGGCTCTGGACTCTCTGAAACCAAGTTTTGATGGCCTTGCATTTTCCAACCATCCCTTTACCTGTGATTAGGGTATTCCAATCAGCCTTTCACAGGGCTCGCCTAACACTTTCAAAATTGGCCTTGTTCAAAGTTAGAACTTAAATGTTTACATCAGGTCATTCCTATTCCGAAATTAATTTAAAACTAATATTTATGTGTAACAGACTTGAAATGTTAACTAAACACTTCCCGCCCCTCTGTAACAGGCTCGAGAGGCTGAATAGGCTCCTCCTGTCCCTCTGAAATAGACTGGAGAGGCTGAATGGTCTCCTCTTGTCCCTCTGTAATAGACTGGAGAGGCTGAATAACCTCCTCTTATCCCTCTGAAATAGACTCAAGAGGCTCCATGACCTCCTCCTGTACCTGTGTAACAGATCTGAGACATTAAATAACACAGCAACCCGTGAATTATAAGCAGCTGGTAAACTGTATCTGATGGAGGTCCATCCTTTCTCAGTTACAGAAACACAAACAACACTATGTACTCCAGGTGCCCTCTCAGTGACACCTCATACAGCTGCAGTGACACATCTCTTCGTTTTGAATGATTCTGTTGGCAAAATGTGCCAATATTCCAGCTTTCCACCTTTTTAAGTAGCAACAGGCTAATATGGGCAGAATGACCTTCTCCTATCTCTCTGTAAGGGGCCCATAGGGACAGAATTTCTTCTGCCTGTTCCTGAGCAGCAGTCTCAATGCTCTGTCTCAAGGTTATGAAAGGATTTGAAAACAGGGCATTAAAACCAGGAGTAGCCGCCCACTGGTCAATAAGTACCGTACTTTGATAACTTTCAATCCCACCCCTGGCCAATATTTGCAGCTGAAGCAGACAAGTCACAATTGTGAGAGATCCCTTTGACTATGAGCTGATTCTTGACACCATTCCCTGACCATTTCCATCTTGAACTACTCAAGTATCGAGAAACTTGCCCACCCGAATTTTTTTTTAGCAGCCGATCTGTTCTTTTATAACTGCCTCCTTTCATAAACAGAGTGGAACATATATCGACCCCTGCAGTGTCCTGTTAATACTCTCATATACAAGTTAATAAAAAGATTTAAAAGATTTAAAGATTTATGATCCATTCCTCAGCAACCCTCATCCATTCCATCCAAAACCAGGAAATGAAAAGTGATGTTTTGATCTGGTTAACTGAGCCTATTTGTTCAGTAAGTGCGATTAAAGCCAATCTCCATGGATTCTAATTATCCCAGTGGAGTGTTTCCATCTTTTAACGATAAATGGGCACCGTTCAATGTGTTATCCCATAACATGAGCGGGAGCATCACCGACAGCACTGACAGGGATCAGCAGATCCAGAGAGAAGGGGAGGAGAGATCAGAATCTGAGAACATGAGACTGGAATGTGCCAACAATGGATCAGAATCCGAGAATATTAGACTGGAATATACCAACAATGGATCAGAATGTGAGAATATTAGACAGGAATATTCCAACAATATACAGGAGCTTATCCGATTATGTTTGGTATCTTTCTACATTTGATTGGTGGTCATTATCATCGCGGATTTATTACGCTCTTCTCATTATTCAATATTTTTATTATCCCTTCCTGGCTATCGTTGGTGTTCCTGGTAAGTGTCACTCTCCAGATTTTGTTTTCTATAAACCAGTTTTGACTGTATTATGGTTATTTCATATACTCTACACATCTTGTCACTATTATTGTTCCTGTTGAATCTCTCCATCCAGATATTCACTCTACAGATCACTACTAACTACATCAATGAACGTGTTCAATTACTGCCTCCCTCTCTGCTCTGACAGTGTTACTTTCGGGTCTCTATGTTGATCTATTCAGTTTCAGGGGAGAACCACAATGCATTGTATCATTGCCTTTGCTGTTAAGAGCATAGAGGTCACCGTCGACTGCTCTGGTTACAAACTCCACTTCCTTCCACTGTTTCCATCCCATCCCTGGCCAATATCTGCAGCTGAAGCAGACAAGTCACAACTGTGGGTGATCCCCTTGACTATGAGCTGATTCTTGACACCATACACTGACCATTTCTAACTTGAAATACTCACCACCCCAGAATATATCTCACTGGTTTATTCCATCTGCTGTTTGAACCTTGAGCTATGAAGTACAGGCTTAATGAAGCCAATAATCTGCTGCTGATGCTCCCGGTTTCAGACCTGCCAAAACAAATCTGATTCAACCTCACACCAAACTCCGATCGATCTGTCATTCATGTGCACGCAGATGTATATTGCTGTTGTGTCTGGCAATGCCTTTATTTTAACATTCTCAAACACTTTATATCATCTGTCCATGAAACTTCCCTCGTTCTCTCTATTGACTAATAAAAGGCCTGCCAGTTGCTCCTATTTAAAATAGTTTCCTACATGTGCAGTCCTTCTCAAACAATGAGTTTCTCATTCAACCACACACACAAACACACACACACACACCAAACCTTCCTATTGTAGACAGTAATCTGATGCGAGTATAGTTAGCATATGATAGTAAAGTTTGCAATACTCTCTATGCTGGGCTGTCATTTTGTCCCAGTTTATGTTTGTTTGTGGTGGTCGGTGAAGCAGATTCAGGATTTGATGTAACAAACCATTTCCGCTGATCTGACAGTGCCTTTATTCAATGTTCTCATTCTTGTAATTTTACTCATGAAGATCTCACATCTGCAGTTAGTCCCACTGCCCTGCCTTTTTCCACATATTTCCACAACATCTTTTCAGTTAATTAACTGTGTGTTTCTGTCTTTAATGTGAATCTCTCTGTCCCTCTGTATCTTTCCCTGGCCTTGGGTTTTGTCTCCCTCGTGTATCGAGTGCTGGCATTGTGTAGCTCAGAAATACTGAAATGGTGTTTTTTCAAGCTGTTGTTCCCTTCCCGGTATGTCCCATGTGATGGTTCATGGACAGGCGTGTTTCAGAAGTTATAAGACACATCCTTGTAACTTGGTCTGTACCTGTGATTGTCTCTCTCAGGTGACCTTGCGATCAGTAACACGAGGAAGCCCACTGAGCGAAGGACCAGGCATATAAATTGTGTGGCAATGCTGCTACTTTTTAAATAAACGTTAGTTTCTCATTTTTTTTTAGTAAGAGGTCTTAAAGGCCAAACTGCCGACTGAAAACAGCTCAAGTAAATAACTTACGGGACTTTTAGTGTTTTTAATAAATAGTAGTAATGCTCACACAGCTCACACAGACCAGATTCCACAGAAATCGTGTGGAAGAGCAGAGTAACAATGGCAAGATTAGAAGCTGAAATGGCTGATGCTGATGCTTGAGTTCAGAAATCAAAGTTTGGTTTCTGTGAGGGATTGAGAAAAATGTGTGAGGTCTTCTTAAAGCCAGCTCACACAGACCAGGCTTTCTAGTTTGTTTTTTCTTGTAGCTGTAACAATCACCGGGTGCTTGGGGTCCCAAAGGGGTTGGAAGTTTTAGTAAATTATCCCTAACTGCTGCTCTCTCTAAAGCCTCACTTGATGGTCTTTCCTCCTGGATTGGAGAACTGTATGCAAGAATGCATGTCTGAATGTTCCTTTTTGCCAAGGGGTATGTTTCGGTGATGTTAATAGATTGAACAGTTCATTTGTAGAACGTACTGTATCCATTATTCGGTTAAGTTTTCCAATACTTAAGTTATTCTAAATTCCTCTTCATTTTGTATGGATTTTCATCAGAGAATAGTGAGGATGAGCAACCCTATGGTAGCCAAAGGCCTGATCAGGATCTGTTTAAATACATCCAGGCATTATCTAAATTTGATGAGAATGATGGGGGAGCCTTTTTAATTTCATTTCAGAAAGTGGCTAAACAAGTGCAGTGGCCAGAGAACATGTGGATTTAATTTATCCAAACAAAGCTGATAGGTATTTGCATCCCTATCGGAGGAGGTGAAGAAAGCCATCTGAAGTGCATATTAGCTTGTGCCAAAAACCGACAGACAGTGTTTCAGGAATCTAAAATAGTGTCCGAGGTTAAACGCACGTTGTGTTTGAAAGAATCAAACAAAGTAATTTTGAAAGGTGGGGAAGGATATTAAAAACAGAGCAAACCTATGACACTCTGAGAGAGACTCTAATTTTGGAGAAGTTCAACAATTCACTTCCTGCAGTCGGGAGAAATCGTGTGGAAGAGCAGAGTAACAATGGCAAGATTAGGAGCTGAAATGGCTGATGTTGATGTTTGAGTTCAGAAATCAAAGTTTGGTTTCTGTGAGGGATTGAGAAGAATGTGTGAGGTCTTCTTAAAACATATCCCTGTGAGAGTAAGGTTTACTGGCATAGGCCAGGAGTAGCAGGTAAAGAGGTTACAGCATTAAGAGATACAGAAGCATGTAATTCTTTTATGCTGAGACATGAGGAGCTATGTCATTCAGAGGGACTATTGGAGAGATGAGAAGTGCTCCATTATCGGCCGTGTGGTTGGAGTGTCCAGTGAAGACATCAACAGATTTATTCCACACTGGGGAAGGAGGCCTTGAGCTTGGTGTTGGCGTTACTACATTTCAGCATTTAAGTTGCGAATAACATACTTGAGACAAATCTTTATCACTGATCGTGACCCCTTAAAGTTTGTGGAGAAGTTTAGGGAGAAAACTTTATTGAGTTTATTATTGCTGCCATTCAATATGAAATTATAAAGTTGACAGGGCAAGAAAAAGTAAGTTTTGACACGTTGTGGGGACTTGGACGAAGAAAGATAAAAGGCATTCTGTGGTAGGAGTAAAATGACTGAAAACGAAACTACCTGTGAACATTTGTATGCTCAGAGTCAATGTAATATATATTCATTCCAGTCTACTAATAGAGGAAGATTAGGAGGTCTAAAATGAATCCACCTTTGTATATTGATGGATTATGTTATTACCGATGGAGCCGGGAGGATACTATCACTGTAAATAGGTTACAGTGATAGTATCCTCTTGGGGTTTTTTTTTGACGAGAGGTTTTAAAGGCAGAGGTGAAGAACTGCTGTCTGAAAACAGTTTAAGTAAATAACTGAGAAAGCCTTTAGGTTTTATTAAAACGATGGTAACAATGGAAGGGCAGTGGCCAGCTCTCCCAGATCAGGTTTACTCATTTTGTTTTTAGCTGCAGCATTCAGAAGCTGTTCGGGTGCCAGAATGGTTGGAAGTGTCAATACATGATCCCTCGCTGCCTTTCTCTCTGAGATCTCTGTAGATGTTGATTTCTCCTGGATCAGAAAACTGCTGTATGGATCTGTATTTGAATACATCTTTGTGTCAAGCGGTGTAAACCACGAAGGTATTTTATCTATTGTTTGTGTAAGTGTTCCAACATATAAGCTATCCCAAAATGTTCTTTTCTTTGTTTGTATTTTAACTATAGCATTTTAACAGATTATATTTTGCTTAACGTCGAGTGGTTTGACCAGTCATAACATATCTGGAAAGCACACTTCACATCAATATTCAAAATAACGAAAGGTTTGGGTCTAAGCAGCCTTCTTAAAATATATTGCGGGAATCTGGTCTGGTCCACAACACTTATAGGTGAGGGGTTTCTAACTGACTCCTGTTATTGAAAAGTTAGTGCCGCAGCTGGGGATGTTTTGCTGGAGGTTGTGCTGTGAGCTGCCTCAGACATTCAGGGAGACCTGAGGATTTGGTGACCCAACTTTGGATGGAGCGTGGGGACTGTAGTTACAACATCTGGGTCTGCAACATGAACAACAAATGGAGCAGAGGCTGCAGAGGGGGGAAGCTTTGAAACCACACAGTGAGTGTGAGTGTGGAAAGGGATCTGCGGGATCCACCCCGGGTTTTCCAGGAACAGCTTCCCAAGCTCCACTTAAACCAGGAGCAGAGTGTGAGGGGCCCTGACTGAACAAGGAGCTGGTCACAGAGCGGTGTCACCTTCTTTAACACGTCCTGCAGCTTCACACCAGGGGGAGGACAGTGCTGCCAGTGGCTGTTAGGGTCACTGTTTCATTCAGCTTCTATGTTCTGGAACTTTTCAAACAGGACTGGGTGACATATCCATCATCTCCCAGTATGTTGCCATCAATGTAACCATTCAGTGACGGAGGATAGAAATGGTGGATGAAGTAAAAACATTGTTTCACCCACAGCAGGGAGCTGCCGGGTGTATCCAGTATAATGGGATTCCCGATGGTGTACATGGCATCTGCGGAGTAGCCGTGTCAATGGGGAGAGGTAGAGGAACTGAAGGAGCACTCTCTGTATTAATCTTGAAGCGTGCCCATCACAGTACATCATGCTGGTGAATATCCCTGTCCTCACTGCAGCCACAGCCTCTTCATTCACAAGCAGGCAGCCATTCCCATCGTCTTCAGATCTCCATGTAGAAAGGAATGAATGTATCTTGGATAAAGGCCATCCCCTTGATACTCGTTTGATAACAGCATCCCCCATCACCAACCAAACACTTCGAAACATTCCATGTGTACGGAGAGCGATGGGGTCACTTGGAGCATCAAGCAGCAGACGATCAGGGATGGAGCAAAACCTCCCATGTCTGAACGGGTCTGAGTGAACCCCCCAGTACACAGGATCATTAATCCCCGTAATCCCTCTCCATTTCAGTAACATACTGCCTTCCATTATTACTGTAAATGAAATGACAGATTATATCATGTTATATTGCAGCTGCCAAATTGTTATCCATTGCCTTTACCACTCTGTATCTATGTGTAGACACTCCAACCTCTCTTGACATTGAATCTCTTGCTTATCACAGCAACATGACCAAACTCAGTATCTCTATATCTGTTCTGTCCTCCTGATCAGTGATATAGATTGTAAATAGTTGAGGACCCAGCACTGGTCACTGTGTGACTCCACTGGTGACGTTCTGTCAAACTGATTAAGACTGATTTATCCAGAGAGCCTCCTTCCTGTTTGATACATAATCCTCCCCCATTA
Source organism: Chiloscyllium punctatum (assembly GCF_047496795.1). Lineage (NCBI taxonomy): Eukaryota > Metazoa > Chordata > Chondrichthyes > Orectolobiformes > Hemiscylliidae > Chiloscyllium > Chiloscyllium punctatum. The sequence goes on from NC_092751.1 coordinate 4,000,227, forward strand.
CTGTGTAACACAGTCGTAAAGCTGAATATGAACAAGGAGCATCAGTCAGGAATCCAACCCTTCGAACCTGCTCCAACATGGAATACAATCATGGCTGATGTCATCGCGGCCTCTGTTCCACTTTCCTGCTATCTCTCGATCCTCAAACTCTAGTCTCTTATTGTAGATTGCACCACATGAAAACATATCCACTCCACAGCTACACTTTCAATTACGTTTAGCATTTTACAGACCTCAATGAGCTCTCCTTTCATTCTTATAAACTTGAGAGTATAGGCCTAAACTGCTCAATTTCTCTTCATAAGACACACACTTCAAATAAGGAATCATTCTAAAGAAGCTCTTCTGAATTGCCTCCAATGGAAATACCTCATTCTGCAGGACACCCAAACTGTACTCCAGTTGCAGCCTCACGAACGCCTTGCATAGCTACAGCAACACTCCCTACCTTTCTTCTCTATCTTTTTATAAATAAACACTGAAATTATGCTTGCATTCCTCATTACCTGCAGTACCCGCAGGCAAGTTTTCTGTGATATGCAAGCAGGCACCCAGATCCCTCTGCACTTAAGCACTTTGAAGTTTCTCTCCATTTAGATAATAATTTGCTTTTTTATTATGCTGGCCAACTTGAATAACCCCATATTTATCCACTTTAATTTTCATTGCCAAATGTTGGCCCATTCACCCAATCTATACATATAGTTTTTAAATCCCTTGCATCATCATTCCGAAGAAATTTCCCACCAATGTTAGTGTCGTCTGAAAATGTAGCTATAGTATTTTCTATCCCGTCAACCGAGTAATAATATCGATCCCAAATGGTTGAGGCATGAGAACTGAAATCTATGGCTCCCAACAAATTGCATTTTCCAATATAAAATGATACATTTAATTCATCTGACTGCATTTTGTTGGTTAACCAATCCTCCATCCAAACCAATAAATTACTCCTAAACTGATGCTGTCTGATCTTACCACTCACTCTTTGGAGAAGGGACGTATCTGAATCCTTGACGAAGACCAGATATATTCCATCTTCAGGATTCCCACTATCCACCTTGTTTGTCACATCTTTAAATAACTCAAGAAAACACTTCAATCATGGTTTATCTTTTGTAAAGCCATGTTGAGTCCGAAGGATTGTGGTTTACGTTTGCAAATGTCCTCAACAATGGATTCTAATAATTTGCCTTAAATTACAATAATTTATTGTTACAATTTACTCCCTAATGTATTCAGTTATTATAAGTTCTTCCCTTTCTAAAACCTTTACGTTTTCTATGAATTCCTGTTTGATGGGCAAAGGGTTTTAAGAGATGTGCTCCAATTGCTGCATAAGCGGTATGTGTGGCTGACTGGACTCATCATCCTGCTGGTGTACAAAATCGATGGGATGAAGTCTTTCTGGGGTTCCCATGTTGTCATCTCCAAGGCCAGAATGACCACCTCCTGTTGATGCATTAGAGAGGTGGGGGATTATGGAATCTTCCCGTTACTGTGTAACATTTTGAGGGGCTGATGGGTCTTCTCATATTTCTCCATAATCGGTGGAGATACTGAACGGTCTCCTCATGTATCCCAGAGATGGGACGAAGGGAGCGATTGGTCTTCTCTTGTTCCCATACAACAGACACGTGTCTGAATTATCTCCTCCTTTCTCATGAAAAAAGTCTCAGATAATTTTTATCCTAACACGTTTCCCTTGCAACAGACTCGGTGGGTCTGAATGGCCTCCTGTTATCCCAGTGTAACAATCTCCAGTCACTGTGTGACCACTTCCAGTTCCTATGTTACGGACCTGAGGAGGCTGAATGGACTGGTCCTGTTGCTGTGTAACAGGATACTGGTGCAGCATGGCCTACTCTGGGGCCAGTGTTATAGATTCGAGGGGCTGATTGGCCTCCTCCTGTAAATATACATCGGGCTCGAGGGGCTGAACAGTGTCGCCCTATTCTGGTGTAACAGGCTCGAAGGCCTGAATATCCTCCTGTTGTTCCTGTGAAACAGGCTGGAGAACGGAATGGATTCCCCCACTATCTGTGTAATTCTCCTCAGTTGTTGACTCCTTCCTGTCATCTATGTTGAAATAAGTTCATCCTTTATTTTTGTAAACTCCAATGGCGATTGGATCAACCTGATCATCCTTTCGTTATAAGCTAGCACCTTCATTGCAGGAATCAGCTGAGGGAACCACCTCTGAGCTGCTTCCAATATAACATCATCCTTTCTTCATTGGAGAGACTAAATCTGTACACACTACTCCAGATGTGATCTCACTACGACCCTGTACAGCAGCAGTAATGCTTTACCAGCCTGCTGTAAGGTTCCCACCCAGGTTAGAGCTGTCTCAGCTCTCTGGGGAAATACAGAGCATTGTTGAACGATCATTGTCCTTTTCTACTCCACTAGCATTACGGGAAATCTGGAGAAAATGTCACAATGATGCTTAAGAAGATCATAAATGATGTGGCGAGATGATCTCTACCATTAATCTCCCCAAAGCCCACGTCGCTCAGATTCTACAGAATCTTGTAATGTGGAGCGTAAAAACAGCAAGGAGAAGGAAACATTGATGGGAGTTATATATCAAAGTGAAAGCTGCAATACAAATGCTGGACATGTTATAAAACGGGAAATGAGATATCCACATTTCTGGGTACTGCAGTAATAATGTACTGTTTACATTATATCTAAACTGTGTTAACCCAACTGAATGCTAATGCTGGGAAAAATGGATTTCATGAGCATGTGTTAGATAGCTGGCATTAACATTTTGTCGAGCACTGAGCTAGAGATCAGGTTATTTAGGAATTGGTGTTGGATGATCAGAAAAGCTAATTGAAAACTTTGCTGTAAAGGACCTTTTGGGATCAGTGGCCACAATGTATTGGTTTTCTTTATGCTGTTTGAGTACACGGTAGCTTTTGGTTTATTTGAAGTAACTGTTATAAATCTGAATCATGCAAGTCCTGAAGGTGTGAGGAGAAATTGGGGACTGCAGATGGTGGAGATCAGTGGCGCTGGAAAAGCACAGTCAGGCAGTGTACTAGGAGCAGGAGCATTGACGTTTCTGGCACAACCCTTTATCAGGAATGAGGCTTCTGGGTCAAGGGAGCTGAGAGATAAATGAGAAGGGGATGTGGCAGGAGGCAGGTAGCTCGGAATGCGATCGGTAGATGAAGGTGGTGTTGAAAGTGATAGGTGATGAAGGGAGACAGAACGCCTCATCGACTGCATCCTTTAAACTCAGTGTGGTCTTCTCTACATTGACGAGACATACGTGGATCATTTCAGGGAACATCGTTGGAACAGCCACATTGACCAACTCCACCACCTTGTGGCTAAACACTTGAACTCTCCTTTCCACTCTGCCAAGGACATGAGAGTCCTGGGCCTCCTCCATCACCAAACCCTAACCACCTGAAGCATGGATGAAGAAAGGTTCCTCTTCTGCCTTGAGGACCTTCTAACCACAAGGGATTAATGTAGATTTCACCAGTTTCCCCATTTCCCCTAACTCCACCTTATCCAATTCCAATATTCCAACTCAGCTTTTGAACGTTCCTATGTGTTCATCTTCCTTCCCATCAATCTGGTCCACCCTCCTCTCCGACCTAACCCTTTCAGCCTCACCTTTAACTACTTATTAGGACAAAGGAAGCTGCTTAGAAAAATGCCAAGTGTTGTAGTAAGCCAGTGGATTCGGAGAAAGGTAGGACCCAGCAACGGATGACCAAGAAACTGAGAAGGAAGTCAAAAAGCGAAACAGCATGCAAACAAAAGAAAACCATAAAGACTACTAAAGAAAACCATAAAGACTGCTAAAGAAAAACATAAAGACTTCCAAAAAAAAACATGCATCAGTGTATGAAACAAAAGAAAAAACAAGTTAAAATGTGGAACAGTAGGTGTGCGGACAGGGTAATTTATTGAAGAGAACAGAGAAATCACAGGGGAAAGAAACAGTTTATTTGAGTCTATTTTCAAGGCAGAATATCCAGAAATTCTCCCAGAAATACCAAGTGACCATGGGACTTGTGCAAGTAAAGTCTAAGATCATTCTTATCAGTGTTGAGGTCATCTTTGAAAAGAAAGCTGGATTGAGTATTTGTAAATCTGACAGATCAGATGTACTTCATACAAGAATTACAGAGGAAGCAGCAATAGACGTATTGATTGCATCTCAGATTTTCATGTTATTTTCCAATACATTCTGGAAAGATATTTAGTCAATCTGGATATGGCAAAAGTTATGAATATTATCCAACAGTTTAGGAAAGGATAAAGATTGAGAGTGGTGAACTACAGATCAGTTAACTTGTAATCCGCGGTCGGGTGTCTCTTGGGCTGAATTACAAAGAACGTGTTACTGGATATATTGAAGTTCATGAGAAAATTGGGGAGGATGATAATGCATCGATGAAACGAAAACCATAAGTGACAAACATTTTTTGGAATGATTTGGAGATGATTCTTGTGGACGTAGACAACAATGGATAACGTATCGTTAGATATTCAGGAAGATCTTTCTTTAAGAACTCTCCCACTCTCATCATAAGAAATGTTAAAGTGAAAGGAATTGGGAAGAACGCATGCACATAGGAAACTAAAAATTAGGTTTACATTTATGTGAATGTAATTGCAATATAGAAGATGTCGTGCACCAGCTGCATAGAGTGTTGCTGAGACTAAACTTAAAGTATCGTGTACCGTTTGGAGTCCCAATCTAAGATCGAATATACTGACTACAGAGGAACTGCAAAAGGTATTTTCCAGACTAATCCATAAAATGGCAAGATTGTCTGATGGGGAAACAGCCTGTGATCTCGAGTTTCAAAATATGAGAGTTGATTGTAGTGAAACTTAGAAACTTAGGAACATTGAGGGGACTGAATAACAGAGAGACATGGAGAAGTGCAAGCAGTCGAGATTAGGGAGAATCCCATGATATTCTACACGGTCAAGTAGAACAGAATAATCAGCAACAGTTAGTGTCCATTAGAGATCAAAGGGGGGCAATCAGTGTGTCAACCCGGAGAACATTGATAGATTGTTACATGAAAACATCACAGCTGTTTTACTTGGGAGAAGGAGGATGCAGGTACAGAATTCGAGAAGATGGACTGGAAAGCTCTTGAACAGATTGATGTTAAGTATGAGCAGGAGTTTGAGGCTTTGTCTGGTATAAAATTCGACCAATCCGCAGGTCTGGATAATGTTGGAGTCAAGGGAGGAAAGACGCTGATTGGAAATTTTAATTAGATTCTGACCATGGGGAGGTGCTAGAGGACTGGAGAGCAGCTAATATGATTCCAAATTCACAGTCAGGGTGGTAGAGATTTTCCAAGGTAACTATAGATGAGCGAGTACTAGATCACTGTTCAGGAAACTACTGGAGAAAATAGAGAAGGAGAAAATCGAACTCCAATCAGAGTCGCAAGGTTTGATCAGGGATAATCATCATGACTTTCTCAGAGTGAAGTCACACCTAATGAATTTGATTGAAGTAGTTTGAGGAGGTTGCTTATTTAGTTTTGCAGCAAGGCCTTTGACAAAGTTCCACATGGGAAATTGAAAAACATAAAGTAAAATATCAGAGTATCGAGGGTAACTTGAAAATTTACAACGAAAATTGTCTTAGTGTCAGGAGTCAGAGGGTTTTGGGAGAAGGCTGTTTGTGTGACTGGAGACCAGTGTCCTCTGGTGCACCACAGGGATCAGTGCTGTGTCCCTTATTGTTGAAGCATTCGTAAATGGTATAGGTGTGAATTTGGAGGGGGAGTGGGTGGAGGGGTGGGAGTTGAGATAAGTAAGTTTGTGTTTGACACAAAGATTGGCCGAATGGTTGGCAGTGAGGAGGAAGTTCTGATTTTACAGGTAAATACAAGTGGAATGATCAGATGGGCAGATCGATGGCAGATGGAATGTGATCCTGATAAATATGAGGTGATGTACTTTGGAAGGAGGAACCAGACATGGGGTGTACACAATGATTGGCAGCACACTAGGGAGCTCAGAGGGTGTTTCTCCACACATCCCTGAATGTGACTGAATAGGGTAATGGACTAGTTAAGAATTGAACCTTGGGTGTCGCGTTTATTAATCAGGGAGTAGATTATAAATGCTATGCAGGGCTTGGTTTAGTCCATGATGGAGGACTGTATGTCGTTCTGGGAGCCTCATTACAGGAAGGATGTGATTGTACTGGAGTGGTTGCAGTGGAGACTTAACAGGTTGTTCCCTGGGATGGGGCATATCAGCTATGGAGAGAGGTTGGATAAGCTCGGGTTGTTTACTTTGGAGCAGAGAAAGCTGAGGGGGATGTGATTCAGAAGGATACGTTAACAAGGGGCATGGACAGGGTGGACAGACAGCAACTGTTCCTTTTAGACAGAGGGTCAAGAACAAGGGAGCACACCTTAAAATGAAGGGTTTGACGTTCAGAGAGGATTTAAAGATTACTTTATTTTCACCCAGAGAGTGTTGAGGTCTGGAATGCACTTCCTGAGAGGGGAGTTATCACGGCTAACCTCTCAACCGTTAAGTGTACTTGGACGAGCACTTGGAAGTGTCATAATATTCCAGGCTATGTGCCTGGTGTTGGAAAGTGGGACTAATATAGATTGTGCTGTATTTCTGTTGGTACAGAGACTATCTCCTGTGCGTGTATGACGTGGAGCTGAGCAGCTTAAGACAGGAATTGATAGGTTTCTGAAGATAATGTTCACAAAGGTTATAAGAGTGAACTGTTATAGCTTGTCAAATTATGTCAAGGTGAGAAGTATGAAAAAACAGTGCAGGTTCCTTCCAGTTTGAAACCAGAGGTTGGAGAATGGGAAACAGGGAAATGGCAAAACTATGAATCCACAACTTCAGTTCTGTTTTCACAGAACTTTCTGACGATACCAGGAAAACCCAGTCTGGTGTGGAAAACGAAATAGTACATGGAACATAGAACATAGTAAATAAATGGTTTGGGAGAAATGATTGGGACTGAAAATAATGGTCATAGACAACACTAACATAGATTTATGAAATGGGAATTATGTTTGAGAAACAGACTGGGAGACACGCGGATTTTCAGAAAAAGTTTGATAAACCTCCAAGCCCAGTTTGCAAAATCAAATCTTAGTGGATTGGGGTGAAAATACGGACAAGCTTCTAGAATGGGACATCTGGCAGGAAACAGTGAATAGAAATAAACAGACTTGTGAAGCAACAGCCTGACCTTGTATTTAAGGTATGGTTCTGTGAGTATGACTATATCCCTGACATCCCATCACCTTCCCTGGATATCTCCTCTCTCACCAGCAGGACAGACAAAGCAGTAGTGGTGGCACAGTGGGATTCAGCTGGAAGGGAATTGCTCTGGGAGTCCTCAACAGTGACCTGTATCCCATGAACTCTCATGTCGTTAGTTTACACATGGGAAAGGAAACCTCCTGCTGATTACCATGTACCAGCCTCTCCCAACTGATGAGTCAGTACTCCTCCATACGGACCAACACTTGGAGGAAGCGCTGAGGGTGACAAAGGCACAAAATGTACTCTGGGTGAGGGACGTCAATGTTCACTAAAGGAGTGGTTCAGCAGCAGCATTACTGATTGAGCTGGTTGGGTCCGAAAGGATATAACTTCTCGACTCGGTCTGCGGCAGGTGGTGAAGGAAACCACAAGAGGGAAAAGCCATATTTGACCACAGCCTTACTAATCTGCCAGTTGCAGAAGTATCTGTCCATGACAGTATCGGGTAAGAGTGACCACCGCATAGTCATTGTGGAGACAAAGTCACACCTTCACATTGAGAATAACCTCCACAATTTTGGGTGGTACTATCACCATGCTAAATAGGACAGACTTCGAACAGATCTAGCAGCTCAAGTCGGGGTTTTCATAAGGTGCTGTGGGTCATCAATAGCAGCAGAATTGTACACCCACACAACCTCATGGCCTGGCGTATCCCCCTCACAACAATTACCATCAAGCCAGAGGATCCACCTTGATTCAATGGAGTGTGCAGGGGGGCAGGAGCAGCACTGGGAATACCTGAAAATGAGGTGTCTGCCTGATGAAGTCACCAACCAGGACTACCTGCGTACCAAACAGCATAAGCAGTTCGTCATCGACAGAGCTAAGGGATCCCACAAGCAACGGTGCAGATCTAAGCTCTGCAGTCCTTCTACTTCTAGTTGAGAATAGTTATGAACAATTAAACAAGTCATTGGAGGTGGAGATTCCACAAGTATCCCCATCCTTAATGATGGAAGAGCCCAGCACTTCAGTGCAAAGGTAACTTTCATACATTCGTAACAATCTTCAGTCAGAAGTGCTGAGTGGATGATGCACCTCAGCCTCCTCCAGTGATCCTCAGCAATTCAGTTACCAATCATCAGCCAATTTGGTTCAGTCCACGCGACATCCCAATTCAGTTGGAGACACTGGATACCCCAGAGGGTACATACCCTGACAACACTCTGGCAATAGTACTGAAAAGTTGTTCTCAAGACCTTGTCACTGCCCTCACCAAGCTGTTCCAATACCGTTACAACAACATTTCTCTGATTACGTCGAAATTTACCCCAAGTATCGCCTGTATATAAAAAGCAGAACAAATCAAATCCGGCCAATTACCACCCCATCAGTCTACTCTCGAACATCAGTAAAGTGGTGGAAGGTCTCAGTGCTTTTAAGCAGCACCTGCTCAGCAATAACCTGGTCAATGTCACCCAGTTTGGGCTCCACCAGGGCCACTCAGCTCCTTACCTCATTACCGTGGTTCAAACATGGACAAAAGAGCTGAATTCCAGGTGGGGTGCGAGTGACAGCCCTTTAAAACAAGGCTGCCTTCGCCCAAGTGTGGTATCAAGGGGCCTTAGCAACACTGGAATCAATGGGTATCAGGGGCAAACTCCCCGCTGGTTAGAATCATACCTGACACGTAGGAAGGTGGTCATGGTTGATGAAGGTCAGTCAACTCAGCACCAGGATAAATCTGTAGGAGTCCCTCAGGCAGTGGCCTAGGCCCAAACATCTTCAGGGCTGCTTGATCAATGGCCTTGCCTCTATTATAAGGTCAGAAGTGGGGATGGTCGCCAATGATTGCACAATGTTCAGCAATGTTTGTTGCTCGTCAGATACTGAAGCAGGCCATGTCCAAATGCGACAAGATTTGGACAGTATCCAGGCTGACAAGTGGCAAGTAATATTGATGCCACACAAATGCCACACCGTGACCAGCACCACTAAAATACAATCTAACCACTGCTGCTTGGCATTCAATGGTGTTACCATCACTGAATCCACAGTGGACTGCAGCGGTTCAATAAGGCAGCTCACCACCACCTTCTCAAGGGGCAACCAGGGAAAGGAAATAAATGCTGGCCCAGCCAGTCACACCCAGGTTCAGGAAATAAATATTATTTTTAAATAAAATAACAGAGGAAGGTTGCTGGGATATCATAGAGATCGGTGCACAGGCCCCACCTGTTCACAATACCCATTAAACATTTGGTTGTGGGAATCAAATACAATATATCCCAACCTGCTGATAGAACTAAAGGATGTTGGATTGTGAGTGGGTGAGGAGGATGTAAAAAAGCTTCAAGGTGACTAAGACAAGAGGGGTGAATGGGCAAATACGTGGCAGATGGAGAACAATGTGGGTAGAGGTGACGGTGTGCCCTTTGGTGGGAACAATAGACTGGAAGACTATCCTTCGAAAAGGGATTGTTTGAAACATGTTGATCTACAAAGGGATGTATGCTCCTTTTTGTTGTTTCCTTCTGCGCAGCCTCTGAGGTCCCTGCAGCGCAGTGAGGTCTGAACCCAGAAGACAATACTGGGAATGGCACTGACACACTGGCAAGGGTGCATAGACCCACTAAGTGGGGAGCTGTAACATTGCAAAGGATCTGGATCTCCCTGTACACCAGTCACTGAAAGCAATATTGCAGGAAAGAAAGCAGTTAGGAAAATCAATGAAGTGCTGACCTTCATTTCAGGGGGATTTGAGTCCAGGAGTAAGCGTGTCTTACTGCAGTTATACAGGGCCTTGGTGACTCCCCATCTCAAACACTGTGCAGTATTGTGTGCAGGTTCGGTCTCTGTACCTCATAAAGGACAAACCTGACATTGAGGGAGAGCAGTGAAGGATGACCAGATCGATCTTTGTGATGACAGGTTTGTTGTGGAAGCAGAGTTTGGGGCGACTGGGCCAGCATTCCATGGGGTTTAGGAAAATTGGAGGAGATCTCAGTGAGATATATAAAGCTCTGACAGGGTGAGACAGATTGGAAGCAGGGATAATAATTCCCCTGGCTGTGGTGTCTAAAACAAGGAGTCACAGTATTAGGTACAGGCAGACCATTCTGCATTGAGATGACAATAAATGTCTGCACTCAGCGACTGATGAACCTGGGAAATGCACTCGAACCAGAAAGCCAACACACTGAATATAAATACAGATTTAGAGGCAGTAAAGGGATGGTGGGAGAGCAGGAGAATGGTGTGGAAATAAAGGGCCAACCAATATTTTATTGAATTGGGTAGCAAACTCGACAGACCAAAGGGACGAATGCGCTTCCTATTTTATAGCTTCCCAAGGTTAATCATATTAACGGATATATTCATTGTGTGGGATAAGTGCATTGTAGAGATGTTTGAACATGAACAACAATGAGGAAGGCTCAATGTGCTGATGACCTACTCCATTCCTGATGTTTCTGTGCAGTCTGTGGGAAAGCTCTGTAAATGTTGGAGAGGGAGAGGGTACAGTCAGAAGTGACAGTATTTCTGTTGAATAAAGGTAACTATGGAGCTATGAGGGAGGAGCTGGCCAATGTTCAATGGTGCAATACCTTAGCAGGGATGACCGTGGAGGAACAATAGCGGATATTTCTGTGTATAATGCAGAAGTTGCAGGATCAGTTCATTCCGAAAAGGAAGAATGATCCCAGGCGGAGGGATGGGTGGCCATGGCTGACGAGGGATGTTAAGGAACATATAAAGGTAAAAGAGAAAAAGTATAACATAGCAAATATAAGTGGGAAAACGGAGGACTGGGAAGCTTTTAAAAAACAACAGAGGATTACTAAGAAGGAAATACGCAGAGGAAAAATGAGGTACGAAGGTAAACTGGCCAATAATATAAAGGAGGATAGTAAAAGCTTTTTTAGGTATGTGCAAGGCAAAAAAAAATGGTTAGGACTAAAATTGGGCTCTTGAAGACAGAAACAGGGGCATATATTACGGAGAACAAAGAAACGGCAGAAGAATTGAATTGTTACTTCAGATCTGTGTTCACTGGGGAAGACACAAGCAATCTCCCTGAGGTAACAGTGGCTGAAGGACCTGAACTTAAGGGAATTTATATTTGCCCGGATTTGGTGTTGGAGAGACTGTTAGGTCTGAAGGTTGATAAGTCCCCGGGGCCTGATGGCCTGCATCCCAGTGTACTGAAGGAGGTGGCTCGGGAAATCGTGGATGCGTTGGTGATTATTTTCCAGAGTTTGATAGATTCGGGATCAGTTCCTGCAGATTGGAGGGTGGCTAATGTTATACCACTTTTTTAGAAAGGTGGGAGAGAGAAAGCAGGAAATTATAGACCAGTTAGTCTGACCTCAGTGGTGGGAAAGATGCTGGAGTCTATTATAAAGGATGAAATTACGACACATCTGGATAGTAGGAACAGGATAGGTCAGAGTCAACATGGATTTATGAAGGGGAAATCATGCTTGACTAATCTTCTGGACTTTTTTGAGGACGTAACTCTGCAGATGGATGAGGGAGATCCAGTAGATGTAGTGTACCTGGACTTTCAGAAAGCTTTTGATATAGTCCCACACAGGAGGTTAGAGAGCAAAATGAGGGCGCATGGTATTGGGGGCAAAGTTCTAGCTTGGATTGAAAATTGGTTGGCTGATAGGAAACAAAGGGTAGTAATAAACGGCTCCATTTCGGAATGGCAGGCAGTGACCAGTGGGGTACCGCAGGGATCCATCCTGGGACCGCAGCTTATTACAATATATATTAATGACAAAGAAGATGGTATCAGCAATAACATTAGCAAACTTGCTGATGATACAAAGCTGGTTGGCAGGGTGAAATGCGATGAGGATGTTAGGAGATTACAGCGTGACCTGGACAAGTTAGGTGAGTGGGCAGATGCATGGCAGATGCAGTTTAATGTGGATAAGTGTATGGTTATCCACTTTGGTAGCAAGGACAGGAAGGCAGATTACTACAAAAATGGAATAAATTTAGGTAAAGGGGCAGTACAGAGAGATCTGGGTGTTTTTGTACACCAGTCAATGAAGGCAAGCATGCAGGTACAGCAGGTAGTGAAGAAGGCTAATAGTATGGTGGCCTCCATAACAAGAGGGATTGAGTATAGAAGCAAAGAAGTCCTTCTGCAGCTGTACAGTGCCCTGGTGAGACCACACCTGGAGTACTGTGTGCAGTCCTGGTCTCCAACTTTGAGGAAAGACATTCTGGCTATTGAGGGAGTGCAGCGTAGGTTCACGAGGTCAATTCCTGGAATGGTGGGATTACCTTACACTGAAAGACTGGAGCGACTGGACTTGTACACCTTTGAGTTTAGAAGACTGAGAGGGGATCTGATTGAGACATATAAGATTATTAAAGGATTAGACACTCTGGAGGCAGGAAACATGTTTCCGCTGATGGGTGAGTGCCGAACCAGAGGACACAGCTTAAAAATACGGGGTAGACCATTTAGGACAGAGATGAGGAGAAACTTCTTCACCCAGAGAGTGGTGGCTGTGTGGAATGCTCTGCACCAGAGGGCAGTAGAGGCCCAATCTCTGGATTCATTTAAGAAATAGTTGGATAGAGCTCTCAAAGATAGTGGAATCAAGGGTTATGGAGATAAGGCAGGAACAGGATACTGATTAGGAATGATCAGCCATGATCATATTGAATGGTGGTGCAGGTTCGAAGGGCAGAATGGCCTACTCCTGCAACTATTGTCCATTGTCTATTGTCTATTGTTGTCACAAGCTCTCAGACGTTAGGAAGGAATTCTCTGCAGGGTCAACAGGACTGTGTTTCCTGTTCCCTTTTTCCAATACTGAGGCTGTGGCCGGGTGTTCTGTCCACGTTTATCCTTTAAGACCTCAGAGCAATTTGATACAATAAAGTGTCTTGCTTGGCTGATTCAGAGATCATTGAAAAGTTTTATCCCATGTCTACGTGTCTGCAGTCACAGATAATCATAGATAATCATAGATAACAAACAGCTATGGACCCAGCCTCCAGTCAAACAAGCATCCTTCCACTAAACCCTCTGTTTCCTATCAACAACCCAACTGTGTATCCAATTGGCCAGTCCCTCCAGCATTCCACGCGATGTAACCTTCCTGAGCAGCCTACCTTATGGAACCTTATCAAAGGCCTTACTGAAATCCATAGAGACTACGTCTACCACTCTGTCCTCATCAACCTTTCTGGTCACTTCATCAAAGAACTCTAACAAATTTGGGAAGCATGATCTCCCACTCACAAGTCTATGCTGACTGCTCTGAATCAAACCCTGTGTAAGTAATGGGTGCAGTCAATGGTATGCTGTCCTTCATTGTAAGATGATTCGAGTACATAAGTAAAGCCATCTTCCTGCTGTTGTAGAGCCTTGCTGAGAGAGCATTTGGGGCACTCTCCACAGATTTGATCTCCTTTGTAAGGAATAATCTCCTTACCACAGACACGGGTGATGGTAACATGAGGATAGAGTGAATAAGCTGAGTGTTTAATCTGTAGAGTTGTGAGAGACGAAGAAATGGTGACGCTGAAACACGAGGAGTGGCAGCGATCAATTATTTCGAAAACAGACATTGACAGGGTGAGAAATTCCATACTTTACCCAGGATTGATTGGGGTGATTTATTGTCACGTGTACCTCAGTACAGGGAAATACTTTATTTATGAGCAGTGGAGGCCGATCATAGTAAGCATGGCCAGACAGATCATAGGGTGGAAATAGACTTGTGCAGAGTAAGGCATACAGGATACACTGAACAGGACGTGCACTAGACAAGGTCAACACGAGCAAGATCGCCATTATTTGAACTTAGAGAGTCCATTCATCAGTCTAACGTGACTTTCCTAATAGTTTATATGCCTTAATTAACTCTCCCCATGTTATTGTGCAGTCGGTGAGTTAACCCTGCACTGAACGTCTGGTTGTTCACAATTCCCAACAGCAGCCACAATACCTTCCGTCTGAAACAGGTAGACATTCCCACCAGCTTCCTCCCTACATAGAGAACACCAGGCTGTCTTCTCAGATATGGAAGGTGCCTTCCTGAGACTTCACACAAGACATATGGCTTCCCTGCTCACCATGAGAAAACCACGTTAAATTCCCACGCGTGGATCATAATCAACGGAGCCAGGAGGAACAACGTGGAACAGTCTGTCTGTGCAGCCTCTGCCCCACTTGTTCATCATGTTAGAGCATCAATCTGGAGACATGTAAGACTGCCGATGCTGGTGATCAGAGTTTCCAGCATCTGCAGTCATTGTTTTTACCTAGTTGATTTTAACCCTACTGCGAACCCTCTTGCAAGGATGCCTGCCTTGAGGAAGTTTTCCTCCTTGAAGGGCTTTTGCCTGAAACGTCGATTTTACTGCTCCTCGGATGCTGCCTGAACTGATAGAGCGTCGATTGCTGGAAAAGCACAGTAGGTCAGGCAGCATCCGAGAAGCAGGAGAATCGACGTTTCGGGAATAAGACATTCATCAGGAATCAGCATCAATTACCACATTCTGCCCCCGTGTAAGTGCATGGGGGTGTGATTGGCCTCCTACTGTTCTTGTATAAGTGACTCAACGGGCTGATTGACTTCTTCCTCGTCTGATTGTGATTGGACAGAGCCAATGGCCTGACTGGTTACCCCTGGTTCCTGTTTGATAGCTCGATGTACTGACAAGTGTGATGATGCTGTAGCTTTAAGAGGTTATTTTGTCTTGGTTACTTTTAAGAGAGAGATTGAACGATCGTTACCAAGCTGGTTAGTTAAGACCACTTGGGAAAACAGCGAGGGATGCCTTAGGTTAATTTTAATGCAGCCTGAATGGGTGTGGCCAGCTTTCGCAGATTAGGATCTCTGGGGTTTGGTTTCTCAGTAACATCAAAAACTATCGAGGTCGCCACAGAGTTGGAAGCTTCAGGGAATGTTTCCTGGCTGCTACTGTCTCTGAATTTTCTCTTGATGCTGTCACATTGCATCTGGAACAGACACTTTACATTCCCTTTAAAATAAGAAAACATTAGAATATTTTCGAGGGGCTCTGGTGTCGTCCATCACACTAGACTCCTTCTCTTCCTGAGTAATAGGCTGGAGGCACTGAATGTGCTGTCCCTGTTCTTCTCCAATAGAGTCAATGAGCTGAATGACTTCCTCATATTCCTGTGAAACCAGCGTGAGGTGCTGAATGAACTCTTGTTTATTGTGGCAATGTGCATTGTCAGGCAGTGCTGGTAGATGAATGTTACAGACACTTTAACAGCACAACTCTCAATGGAGTCTGGGCCTTGCTGCACGTGGACACAGACTAGTTCAGGAGCTGACGGGGGTACAAAATGTTCTGAACATTGTGGAATCTTCAGTGACCATCCCCACTTCTGATCTTATGGTGGGGAGGGTGGGGGTGGGGAGACATTGATGAAGCAGCTGAAGCTGTTTGTGAAGAGGAAGCTACCCTGAGGATCTCCCACAGAGGTGACCCAGGACTGAGATGATGAGCATCTTCCTTTGTTCCAGGTTTGACCCCAAACACTGGAGAGTTTACTCTGATTCCCATTAAGTCCAGTTTTGTTAAACTCCTTGATGTCAATAAAAGTCAACCACGGCCTTGATATCAGGGTCGGTCATTTTTACCTGAACCCTTGTCTCAACCTCTTTTGTTCATCTCAATAAGCCATGATAGAGAAGCAGCAAGTGTTTTCTTCAAACATGTGGTATTGAATGTCAGGATTTCTGTTTTGAAGAGTGTTCGGGGAGTGAGATGACTGAAAGTATTTGAAGAGGAGCTAGATGGATATTGATCTGTCAGAGAGCTGAGGGCTATGAAGAATTGGGTATTAAAGAGGATTTCAGACCGAGAGCAGATCAGCCACAATCTTAGTGAAGGGCAAGGCAGGCTTGGGGAGTGAACGACCTGTCCCTGTTTCTGATGTTCTCCCGTTATGTTATTGGAGAGTTAGTGGTGTTATTTTCATGGATGTTCTGGTATTGCATATTGCAGTCAGGGAGACCAGATGATTTTGTGAGCCAACTCTGGTTGAGGTATATGGGCTGTATTCACAGTGAATCTGGGTCTACAACATGACCAACAAATGGAGCACAAGTTGCAGAGAGGGGAAGCTCTGTGAAGAGAGATGAGGGGCCTCTTTCATACCCGTGCCTGGATTTTCCAATTACATTTCTCAAATCACTTCAAAGCGTGTGGGACAGTCTTGAAGGGCCGAATGGTCTCCTCTGTTTCTGTGCATAGGGTGATAGCAGTAAGTAGCCTCCAACTGCTCCTGTCTAGCAGGTTTGAGGGGCTGAATGGAACACAGGAACATGGGACTGAGGAGCAGGAGTGGGTCACTAGATACTTTGAACCTTCTCCACCAGGCACTAAGATTGTGGCTGATCAGGTTGGGGTCTCAGCCCCACTTTCCTGTCTGTATCCCATTATCCGTGACTCACTTCTCTGTCAGATATTTACCTAATGCAGCTTTCAATCAATGTGAGCATGTGGGCACGATAAACTTCCACTGAAGAGAATTCCCACTTGAAAGGTTCTTTCAGAATTATTCGTCATCCTTCTTATAGTATCAGAGAGTCATGCAGAATTGAAACAGACCCGTTCGTCCAATCTGTTCACTCCGATCAGATATCAAATCTGATCCAGTCCCATTTGCCAGCATTTGGCCAATATCTCTCCTCTTTCAGACACTTTTTAAATGTGCGATTGTAACCGCCTTTAGCACTTCCTCTGACAGCACTTTCTGTACACACACCACTCTCTGTGTGAAATATTTATCTTCAGGTCCCTTCTAAATCATTTGCCCTCTCCCCTCCAACCTATGCTGTCTTGTTCTGGACTCCCCTACCCTGGGGAGCAGAACGTGGCTGTTCAGAATATCCATGCCCCTGATGGTTTTATAAACCTCTATAATGTCACCCTTCAGCCTCTGACACTCCAGGGGGAAACACCTTAAACTAATCAACCTCTCCCAACAGCTCAAACTCCCAGTCCTGGGACTCCCGTGTAAGTCATTTCTGCAGAAAACCGAGATGTACACAGTATTCTTAATGTGGCCTCACCAACATCCTGTACAGATACAACATGCCACAACTCCTATACTCAAAGCTCTGACTGATTAAGGCAAATGTGCCAAATGTGTTCTGCACCACTCTGTCTACCTGCGACTCCACTTTCAAGGAACTAAGTATCTGCAGCCCTATCCCTTTGTTTCACAACACTCTCCAGGACCTTACCATTAAGTGTATAATTCCCACCCTGATTTGCCTTCCCAAAATGGAAAACCTCGTATTTATCTAAATTAAACTTCATCTCTCACTCATTGCCCTTTTGTCCCATCTAATTGTGGTCTTGTTGTACTCTGAGATAATCTACTACACCAACTTTCCGATGTCATCTGTAACCTTACTAACTATGGCCCCAGTATCCACATCTAAATCCTTTACATAAATGATGAAATGCAGTGAACTCAATACTGATTCTTACAGCACACTGCTGCTCACAAGCCTCCAGTCTGAAAAATATCCCTCTTCCTTCAAGCCAATTGTGACTAGATTCTTCTTTATCTTATGTGACTGAAACTTACTAATCTGTCTACCAATCGGAATGAAATACTAGCTATGAAGAGAAGCTGAGTAGGTTAGGTTTATTTTCACTAGATAGAAGGAGACTGAGGGGGGACCTGATTGAGGTTTACAAACTCATGAAGGGTATAGACAGGGTGGATAGAGAGGGGCTTTTTCCCAGGGTGAAGGATTCAGTAATGAGAGGTCATGCTTTCAAGATGAGAGGTGGAAAGTTTAAGGGGGATACACGCAGTAGGTACTTCACACAGAGGGTGGTGGGCAGTTGGAACGCGTTGCTAGCAGAGGTGGTAGAGGCAGGCATGGTCGATTCATTTAAGATGCGTATGGACAGATGCATGAGTAGGTGGGGAGCAGAGGAAGATAGAAGCTTAGGAATTGGCCGACAGGTTTAGACAGTATATTTGGATCAGCTCAAGCTTGGGGGGCGATGGGCCTGTTCCTGGGCTGTAAATTTTCTTTGTTCTTTGTTTTTTTTAAATGAACACCTTGCTGAAGTCCATATAGACAATGTCTACCAAATTGCCTTCATCAATTGTCTTTGTCACCTCTTCATAAAACTCAACCAAATTAATGAGACATGATTTCCCATGCAGAAAGCCACGTTGTCTACCCCGACCAGCCCTTGCCTTCCCAAATGTATGTAAATGCTATCCCTCAGAATCCCCTCCAACAATTTACCCACCACTGACATCAGGCTCACCGGTCTATAGTTCCCCAGCTTTTTGGGTCACTGTTTCCTTTTCTAGTCCCACTCCTCCACTGCTCACAACAAATGTTAAATGTAACCAGGTTGGTGATATGGCCCATGATATCGGTCTCAGACTGGGTCAGGGTCAGTTTTAGCAACAAGTCAGGCTCGTTTCTTTAATCTGCTAAAACAACACGTTTATGATCCAGAGCAATGTTACTCAAACTATAGTGGAAAGATGAATGGCAAACTGTTTGGGTATTGCAATTATATAATCAATAGCTTGGAAAGGATGGACGCTAAGAAATTGTTTCCGTTAGGCGAGGAGACTAGGACCCATGGACACAGCCTTAGAATTAGAGGGGGTCAATTCCGAACAGAAATGCGGAGACATTTCTTCAGCCAGAGAGTGGTGGGGCCTGTGGAATTCATTGCCACGGAGTGCAGTGGAGGCTGGGACGCTAAATGTCTTCAAGGCAGAGATTGATAAATTCTTGATGTCACAAAGCATTAAGGGCTACGGGGAGAATGCGGGTAAGTGGAGTTGAAATGCCCATCAGCCATGATTAAATGGCAGAATGGACTTAATGGGCCGAATGGCCTTACTTCCACTCCTACGTCTTATGGTCGTATGGTCTAATACTTCCCTTTCTAAACCCACACACACACATACAGACACACAAACACACACACACATATGCGCACACGCACACACACACACACACAAACACACAGATTAACGAAATTTTTGCAATTTTAATTTGAAAGAAGTTTGTCCAGATATTAATGGAACTCATGACAAAAGTAAAAATTGAGATTGTCCAAACCGTTATTCTGCTTCTGAAGATATTGTACTCACACAGCTGCTAGCAATGGGATTTCATTCTGGGAGAGTTGGATTTGGCTGAATTCCCTTTGCTTTAGGCAGTGAGTAGATTCCAGTGAATTTTGATCAGGGATCATCCAAAGGGTAGCACGGTGGTTCACACTGCAGCCTCACAGCACCAGGGACTTGGGGTCGATTCCAGCCTTGGGTGACTGTCTGTGTGGCTTTTGCACATTCTCCCCTTGTCTGTGTGAGTTTCTAATGGGTGATCCAGTTTCCTACCACAAACTGTGTAGGTTCGGTGGATTGGTCATGTTAAATTGTCCGTAGTGTTCAGGGAATTCTAAGTTAGGTGCATTAGTTAGGGGAATAGGTTGGGAAGGTTGGTATGGACTTGTTGGGCCGAAGGGCCTGTTTCAACACTGCAGGGATTCCATAAAAATAAGAATGGTAACGATGACTGTAGAGGGTTTTTTTTTTAGCTCATACACATTGCTGCGATGAGGGACAATGAAGGAGAGAGAGTTCATAGGCCATTCCTTCTCAGGCAGATTACATTTTCTCCCTCTCTGAGTTGAATCACACAGTAATGTCATCCTCTCCCAAACTGGACCATGTGAGGTCTCCTTGTACATTGTCCAAACTATGTCTCCATCACATTCCCTGCTCCATGTAGGTGCATCATTGCTGCTGTCATACACAGAGCCATACCCTTAGCAGAAAATGGTCTCGGTCAATTTGAAATATGTTTACATGGCCCTGCGTCATTAAAAAAATAAAATATTTCATGTATTCAGAATATCTGTGTTAAAATGCATGTATTTTTTAAAGAAATACAGAAATTGCTGGAAAAGCTCGGCAGGTCTGTCAGCATCCAGATGCCTTTTACATGCTATAGTTGTACCAGCCTCCACCACTTCCTCTGGCAGCTCATTCCATACGCACACTACCCTCTGCATGAAAAGGTGCTCTTTAGGCCTCATCAAAACCTTTCCCCTCTCACTTTCCACCAATGCCCTCTAGTTTTGGACGCCCCTAACCTGGTTAAAAACCCTGACTATTCACCCTACCCATGACCATTCTGATTTTATAAACCTTTACTGCTGCGAAATGTGACTCCAATCAACACGAATGGCTGTACTTTCAGTCATCCTGGGCCTAAATTCTGAAATTCAATACTGACACCTCTGCCTTCTCCATCAAGTCACAATTCTAAATCCATTTTAATCAGTTGGTTCAGATGTATCATGAGACACCTCTGTGGGATTTACACCTAGACCTTTGTGCCCGGAGGCAGGGACACTAGCATCGCTCGACAATACCCACAAAGCTGTAACAGTATTCTCCTGTGTGTGTGTTCATCAGCCTGTTCTGACATGCTGGGACATACCTCTGCAACAGGCATGACTTGAATCCAGAACTTCTAGTCCAGAGCTAGGATCACTACCACATAAGTTCAGGAATTGGAATCAAATCCAGACCTCTGGCTCAGAGACAGGGACATTGCCCACTACAACTACCATACCCAGATTTTGGGTCATATTTTAAGTGTCAGCTTTCAGCACGGTGTGGATTTATTATAATCAGGTTACCATTACTGAGCTACACAAAACACTTTGTATTGTTAAACAAACGCAAGATATTTGTCTCAACAGTAGGATATTGAGTGCACGTGCTGTGCCATCGAAGTTAACTATGAACATCTTTATTCGCTATTATCTGTAGTCTGCAATATTAGGGAAAGAAATCCTGCAGACATTCTGCACAATGAAGGGTCGCAAATAGATATTTATTACTGAACACCAGAGACGGAAGAAGAGTTTAATTTCTGATCCCAAAGCACCGATCACTCTTAGCAACCTCCAACGTGTGACTGCCCTTTTCCTGGCCGCTGATTACTGTCCAGCCTCTCCTCCCCACTGACTGTGTCAGCAATCTGTCCCTCCTCACTTTAACCACACAAGGCAACCCAAGCTCAGGTTCTTTGTGAAAATCAAGGCCGGAGTGTGCAGGCCTCCTGGAGAGGGATGGGCATTTTAAAATTGAAGGGGGAGGGTGAGGTGACAGTAATATCACACTCACTGGGCTGAAGGGTGGCAGATGGAGTTTAGTTTTGATAAATGCGAGGCATTGGATTTGGTAAATCAAACAAGAGCAGGACCTTTTCAATTAAAAGTAGAGCCTTTGGCAGTGTTGTAGGACAGAGGCCTAGGCCGTCAGGTATAATTCTTTAAAATTTGCATCTCATATAGATCGTGTGGTTAAGAAGGTGTTTAACACACTTGTCTTCATTGGTCAGACCTTTGAGTATCGGAATTGGGACATCATGTTGAGGATGTAGAGGACATTGGTGAGACCCCTTCTGGAATACTGTGTCCAACCTGGTCACCCTGCCCGCTCATTCCATAGGCACACCTCCCTCTGGGTGAAAAAGCTGCCCCTTAGGTCACTTTAATATTTCCCCTCTCACCTTAAACCTATGTCCTCTAGTTTTGGTCTCCCCATACCCTTAGATAACACCTTGACTATTCACTTTGATATTACTGACATTGATATTATTAAGCTGGAGAGAGTTCAAAAGAGATTAACCTGGAGTTTGCTGGGAATGGAGGGAGTGAGCTATAAGGAGAGGCTGGGTATGCTGGGACTTTTTTCACTGGAGAGGATGAGATTAAAGGGTAACTTTACAGAGGTTTATAAAATCGTGAGGGGGACAGATAAGCTGAAGGGCTGATGTCTTTTCCCTAGAGTTGGGGATTCAAAACTGAGGGATATTTTAAGATGCGAGGAAAAAGATTTACAAAAGTCACGAGAGGTAATTATTTTAGACAGAATCTGGTTTGTGTGTGGAATGAACCTCCAGAGGAAGTGGTGAAAGTGTTTGCAGTTACAACATTTAAAGGACATTTAGATCAGTCCATGGAAAAGACATCAGTTTGGATGGTGCTGTGAGGAGCTGCCTTTTCCCTCACCATCTCTGAATCCCTGTTGGTTTTCACCCTCTGACAATGCCTGTGCAGTGGCGTGGGGAGGCCAGCGGATGGTGGAATTGCATCACTTTACGCACCACAGAGAAAGCCAGACCTGCCCCACACAGAGACACACAGATACACACACGGGAATGGTTAGGGCACTGCGTGAAGCTTATCTGGTAACTTAAACTAAACATAAAAAAAAGCTCAATTCGCCTCGTAAACTATTAAAATATGAGGGACAGAGAACTCCCAAATTCCACTGTTTAAATAAAATCATCAATTTATTTTTTCACTCTGAAAGTGAACATTTTACATCAACTATTCACAACTCTGGGACCCCCTTTCTCTTAACTGCTTATTACCCGACTCCAGCTCTATAGCAATATACTGTGTGTGGGTCTGCCATCCTCTCATACCACAGGCGCTTGTCAGCTGTTCAGAACAGCATTCCCTCTCTCTTAAAGGTACAGTACATGCTTTCAACTTCATCACATTATACCCTGATGAATATCGATAAGTGGGACCTAACCGGATTTCTCTTGCTCTGTGGTTTGTCAATATTTCATTCGCTCCGTCTGGTGTGTGTCAGGAGTTTTGCTGCTCCATTGACAGTATGTCATTATTCGATTCCATCCGTGTGAATGTATCAGTATTTCACTAGCTCACACTCGTGTATGTGGGGCAGGATTTCAGTTGTTTCATGGGGACTGTGACGCTATGACAATCTCAATGTTTGTAGGTGACACCGAACCTGGAAGAACTCTGAAGTCTATGGAGGACAGTGTGGAACTCTGACAGGACAGTGATACGTTGGAGTAGTTTTCGGGCAGATGGGGATCAGTGCAGAGCAGTGTGAGGTGATGTACTGTGGTAGGAAGGACATTGAAAGGCAGTTTGAAACAGGCTGTACCATTATAAAGGGGCTGAAGGAGCAGAGAGCGCTGGGTGTATACGAGCACAGATTGTTGAAGATATCAGGACAAGTGGGGAGACCAGTAACTCTCACAGATCAGTTTCAGTATCTGAGCTGTTTACAGGGGGAGGTGTAGGAGGGAGTCTCCGTGCTCCCTTCCTGGGAGGTGGTGGTGACGATGTGTTGTGAGCCCACCCTCCTGCCCACCGAGACCTTGGGGATTCCATTTGTACCAGCTCGACACAAAATGGAGATGGCATCAGGGCTACGGCATCTAAGTTGTGCCGGGGGGAAACGGAGCTGCCAGTGGGTTTAAAGTGAGAATTGTCCTTCACTGAACATTGCTCCTTACTCGGTCGGTGGGACGTGGATGTTTCAGAATCTCCACACGAGGTGTCCCGGTCCTCTCCGGCTCCTACCAGGGTCCTCCCAACATGGTGGGGTGGGGGGGGGGCGGAGGGGATTGAGGGAACGGATATGGGAGAAAGGGGTGGTGGGAGGGAGGGTGGGAGTGGGTGGTCCTGTTGTTAGTGCTGGTGTAGGTGAGGGATGGGGAGAGTCAGTCCACAGTATTGTATTCATGCAGTGTTATTAGTGTAATGGAAGGGGTGACAGAGAGAGAGAGAGAGAGAGAGAGAGAGAGAGAGAGAGAGAGATGGGGATGTGTGGGAAAGATGGTGCATGCAGCAGTGAGAGTGGTTGAGCATGAGCCTTGTTCGGGGGTCGGTGCTATAACAGACATACAGTGAGTGTGACGGAGCAGAGAGGACACAGTGATCCTTATCCTGACAGAGTGGGGAAGGTTATTGATGCTTGTCCTGTATTGCTGGACATTTCTTCAGACCCCAGATACTGCACTGAGCTGGGTGGTGAGCTCAGACCATGATTGGTGGGTCTGGTGGTGTGGCCCACTCTGGGAAGAGAATGGTCCCCCTCTGTACTAGCCCATCCACCAGCACCTCCGTGCCCCTGTCGACAAACCGCGGTGTAATTGCCCCTTATCTGCCATGCTCGGGGTAAACTGTTCAGGTCAGCTCCTAACTGAGAAAGCTCAACCGTGTGCTCATTGGCCTTTTAAAGATTGCCCCAGTGTCAGGGATCACGGTATATCCAGGGGCATCTGGGTGATGGTGAGTACCTCCAGTCATGATGGGTGGAAGAATCGGGCTGGTATTGAATGAGAGGGACACCATCGGGTGGGCTGGGTAGTTAATGAGGTGAGTTCGATATGATAGCACCAGGAAACGAGATCAGCCTCGTGTGGACGATCCCTCTGTCACACTCAAGGAAAATCAAACAAAGATAAATTATTGTTAGAATCTGCCCAGTGAGTCATAGATTCTATTGAAACCAATTCCAGTTACAAAGATGCAGAACAAATGCTCATCTGACCTCACACCGATATCCCTTGTTCCCATCTTTCCTGGGAAGACAGGCTCATGTTATAGGATGTTATCGAAGTGTCTACATTTCAGCATTCTGCAACCTGGGAACACATCCTTCCATGACACTGTCTCTCAGTCTCCCCCTCTCTGTCTATACCCCAAATCCCTCCCATGTGCTGATATTGAAACTGATTCCCCCGCCTGGCCTCTGTGGCAGTGATGTACACACCCACAGCACCCCCTTGTCAGGGCAACAATGGAGATATGGAGCTGTAAATGGGTGTGAGCTAACATCCAGTCACTTCCAGCATGGGCTGCTAGTTTCCCCACACTGGACAGGGATCTAACACAGTGTTACTGAGCAATGCACTGGGGTGGTGTACACAGTCCTACATGTTGGGAGGGTAACTGCTCTTGGGTTACAGATCAATGCACTGGGGTGGGGTACACAGTCCTACATGCTGGGAGGGTAACTGCTCCTGGTTACAGATCAATGTACTGGGGTGGGGTACACAGTCCTACATGCTGGGAGGGTAACTGCTCCTGGTTTACAGATCAATGTACTGGGGTGGTGTACACAGTCTTACATGCTGGGAGGGTAACTGCTCCTGGTTTACAGATTAATTCCCGTGCGATCACTGCACATCCTGCTGTGTTGGTCAGACTATCTGCGGTTTATAGAGAATGCAATGATGTGGTCAGTGCAGCTCCCCATGTTAAAGGGATGGATGGATCTGTGGATGGATCTGTGGCCTTTGCACAGTACATCATGTTGGTGGGA
Source organism: Chiloscyllium punctatum (assembly GCF_047496795.1). NCBI lineage: Eukaryota > Metazoa > Chordata > Chondrichthyes > Orectolobiformes > Hemiscylliidae > Chiloscyllium > Chiloscyllium punctatum. The sequence goes on from NC_092751.1 coordinate 4,025,656, forward strand.
TGGATGGCGGGAAAGATCATGGACAGGTTAAGGAATTCCCCGGAACGTTCTGTCCCCGACATTCTATAACTGACATTCCCCGGAATCTTCTGTCCCTGACATTCTATATCTGCCATTCCCCAGAACGTTCTAACCCCGACATTCTATAACTGACATTCCCTGGAACATTCTGTACCAGACATTCTATAACTGACATTCCCCGGAACGTTCTGTCCCTGACATTCTATAACTGACATTCTCCGGAACGTTCTGTCCCTGACATTGTCTGTGAACGGCCGGACGTCAGTGAATTGAACATATGATAAGATCCCGAGGGAAGAGATCCCGTTCCAGGGAGAAGGAGACACTGTTCCGAAGGCCCCTCAGGCAGTTAAAGGGGTGAATACGTTTTCCCTGCGTTTACATTTCTCCACGACACAGGATCGACCACAATTTAGACCAAAATACAGAAATTCCCAAACTCCGTTTGTCTTCAGGAAACTGGGAGAGAATCCTTCAGGACAGCAACGTTTCCACCTTCCGTATTAGGAACTGGGAAGGAGTGACCTGTGTCTGTTCTCGAGTGATCGAGTGTGTGGGAATGTTCTAGAAACCATCTGTCCTTATGGATGTGTCTCTGTGTGTTTGGGGAGGGAGGGTTTCTTGTGGTTTATGTCACATTTTTGTCAGTAATTCCCACCTTCCCATTTGTTATTCCAGCTCCAATTATTTTAATAAATCCCTGAATACAGGGACACATTTGAAAATCTCACTGGGTCCCCAATCAAACGTGTCCCTTTGCCTCCAGGCTGATGGATAATGGGTTTGTTTTCCTTCCTCACAGTTAACGTAGTGACCATCTACGTCCTGATATATAAAGATTGTGGATTGTCTCCATGTGTCAGACGTTACCTGGGGGCCATGGCAGCGGCGGATCTCCTGGTCATTATCCTCGACCTGATCCTGAGACACATTCCCATTGTTTATGATGAACAGTTTTATTTCCTGAGGCACTCCGTCCCCGTGTGTAATATCCACGCCGTCCTGCTTTATGCAGCCACTGACTGCTCTGTCTGGTTCACCGTCACTTTCACCTTTGATCGGTTTGTGGCCATTTGTTGCCAGAAGCTGAAAAGTAAATATTGCAGTGAGAAAACGGCGGCTGTGGTTCTGGGAGCAGTGACTGTGCTGAGCTGTTTAAAGAACATTTTCTGGTATTTTATGTTCACGGCTCGGTATTGGCTGCTGAACGCCCCCTGGTTTTGTGAGGTAACACTCGCTGTTTATTCCTCCAGTGTCTGGGTCACAATCGAGTTCCTCCACCACATTCTAACCCCGTGTGTCCCATTTCTCCTGATTCTGCTGCTCAATGTTCTCACCGTCAGACACATTTTAGTGACCAGCAGAGCCCGCAGGAGACTCCGCGCTCACACCAATGGGGACGCTCAGTCTGACACTGAAATGAGAAACCGAAAAAATCCATCATTTTACTGTTTGTGATCTCGGCCAATTTCATCCTGTTATGGTCAACGTTCATGCTGTTTTCTATATGGAAACGGATGTGGTGGATTGTGTATACCCCTGTGTATCTCCATCCCTTTGTGCAGGAATTGGGCTTCATGCTACAGCTCCTCAGTTGCTGCACAAACACCGCGATTTATGCTGTGACCCAGACTAAGTTCAGGCAGCAGCTGAAGAACGTGCTGAAATATCCCTTCACCCAAATCCATCCATCCATCAAATACCCTCGTTAATCAATCCATCCGGGATTTTCTCATTTCAATTCAGTGTTTCAGCGATGGAGCAGCCTGTCGCTAAGGTAACAGACTGAGGGTAGCGCTGGTTTGTCCATCCTTATCCCGCAAGGGGGTTACAGGGAAACATTTCAATGTTTCTCACAACTCAGGGGCCAATGAGAAAAGGCACCATCCCACTGACTGTATCCATCACTTCCATTTGTAACCAATAAAAATGTTGATTAAAGCGTGCCGAGCAGCAGAGTGACCGATGTTGTTGTGTGTCTTTGTGTTGGAGAAGCTGAGCTGGAGAGAGACAGACTCAGCCCCAAGTCCTGGTCCTCAGGGAAGGGGAGGACACCACGCCCTGAGCTCAGGAGCTGTGTTTAACTCCCTCTGTCCACCCCCCCCCACTCCAACCTGGTCTCCCCATTTCCTCATCCCCACTTTTCCTCCTCAATTCTCTCCGTCTCTCTCTTTCTGCACACTGTCTCTTTCTCACCACCTCTCCCTTTCACTCTCTCTGGTCCCCTCTCAGAAAACACCCCCAACCCCGGTTTCTCCACCAGCCTCCACTATTCTTTCTGCCTCACTCTCCCCCACTCTCTCTTACACCCCCAACATGAGTTTCTCCACCTGCCTCCATTCTTCTCTCTCCCACACACCCTCACTCTCTCTCTCTCTCCTGCCATCTCTGTCTCCCTCCTGCAATTCCATCTCACCCCCACAGCCCCCCCAAAATGCAACTTCACCACCAAACCCAGTCTCTGGGTCAGCGGGAGAGGGAAGGACCAGGGAGACAGATTGTGTCAGAGAGAGAGGAAGGGCGGGACAGGAGGGAGAGAGATTCAGTCAGAGAGAAAAGGAGGGAGCTGGGGAGAGAGAGACCAATGTAGGCGGATCGAGAGTGAGAGAAGATGGAGAGAGAACGAAGGAGCAGGGAGAGAGAGAGAGAGGGGGGGAAGGGAGAGATAAGGAGAGGGAGGGAGAGAGAGAAAAATAGGGCAGGACATAAAGAGAGAGCGGTCAGAGAGACAGGGGACAGAGAGTGGGGGGGTCAGAGAGAAAGGGGAACTGAGAGAGAGGACAGAGAGAGGGGGACAGAGAGAGAGGGGGACACATAGAGACGGGTCGGAGACAGAGATGGAGAGAGAGAGAGAGGGGGGGGGGACAGAGAGAGAGGGGACTGAGAGAGGGGGGACAGAGATAAAGGGGACAGAGAGTGTGGGGGTGTCAGAGAGAGGGGGACAGAGAGAGGGGGGACAGAGAGAGAGGGGTCAGAGAGAGAGGGGGCAGAGAGAGGGGGGTCAGGGAGAAAGGGGAACTGAGAGAGAGAAGGACAGAGAGAGGGGGACAGAGAGAGAGGGGGGCAGAGAGAAAGGGGGACAGAAAGAGAGGAGACAGAGAGAGAGGGGGACAGAGAGAGAGAGGGGGCAGAGAGAGCGGGGTCAGAGAGAAAGGGGAACTGAGAGAGAGAAGGACAGAGAGAGGGGGACAGAGAGAGAGGGGGACACAGAGAGACGGGTCGGAGAGAGAGATGGAGAGAGAGAGAGAGAGGGGGGGAGGCAGAGAGAGAGGGGACTGAGAGAGGGGGGACAGAGATAAAGGGGACAGAGTGTGTGGGGGTGTCAGAGAGAGGGGGACAGAGAGAGGGGGGACAGAGAGAGAGGGGTCAGAGAGAGAGGGGGCAGAGAGAGGGGGGTCAGGGAGAAAGGGGAACTGAGAGAGAGAAGGACAGAGAGAGGGGGACAGAGAGAGAGGGGGCAGAGAGAAAGGGGGACAGAAAGAGAGGAGGCAGAGAGAGAGGGGGACAGAGAGAGAGAGGGGGCAGAGAGAGCGGGGTCAGAGAGAAAGGGGAACTGAGAGAGAGAAGGACAGAGAGAGGGGGACAGAGAGAGAGGGGGACAGAGAGAGGGGGGGGCAGAGAGAGAGGGGGCAGAGAGAGAGGGGGATTGAGAGAGAGGGGGACTGAGAGAGGGGGACAGAGCGAGGGGGCAGATTGAGAGGGGGTCAGAGAGAGGTGGACAGAGAGAAAGGGGAACTGAGAGAAAGAAGGACAGAGAGAGGGGTCAGAGAGAGGGGGCAGAGAGACAGGGGGGCAGAGATAGATGGGGGCAGAGAGAGAGGGGGTTCAGAGAGAGGGGGGGTCAGAGAGAGAGGGGGCAGAGAGAGGGGGCAGAGAGAGGGGGAGAGAGAGAGGGGGACAGAGAGAGGGCGAGAGAGAGGGGGACAAAGAGAGAGGGGTACAGAGAGAGTGGAGAACAGAAAGAGAGGGGGACAGAGAGAGTGGGGGACAGAGAGAGTGGGGGACAGAGAGAGAAGGGGACAGAGAGAGAGGTGGACAGAGAGAGTGGGGGGCAGAAAGAGGGCGAGAGAGAGGGGGGGATAGAGTGAGGGGGGGGCAGAGAGAGAGGGGGCAGAGAGAGGAGCAGAGAAGAGAGGGGGCAGAGAGAGGAGGACAGACACGGAGACAGAGGGAGGGGAACAGAGAGAGGGAGGAACAGAGAGAGGGGGTACAGAGAGGGGGGACAGAGAGAGGAGGGCATAGAGAGCGAGGGGCAGAGAGAGAAGGGGCAGAGAGAGAGAGGGCAGCGAGAGGGGGGCTGAGAGTGGGGGCAGGAGAGTGGGGGGCTGAGAGAGGGGTGGACAGAGAGACAGGGGGACAGAGAGAGGCATGGATCGAGAAGGGGGGACAGAGAGAGGGGACAGAGAGAGAGGGGGGCAGAGAGAGAGGGGGCAGAGAGAGGGGCAAGAGAGAGTGGGCGGCAGAGAGAGAGAGGGGCACTGAGAGGGGGGCAGTGAGAGAGGGGGACAGTGATAGGGGGGTCAGATAGAGAGAGGGGTGTTAGAGGAAAGGGGAACTAAGAGAGGGGAGGACAGTTTGAGGGGGAACACATCGAGGGGGTACAGAGAGAGGGGGACAGAGAGAGGGGGCAGAGAGAGAGAGGGGGCAGAGAGAGGGGGCAGAGAGAGAGGGGGCAGAGAGAGTGGCAGAGAGAGGGCGAGAGAGGGGGACAGAGTGAGACGGGGGCAGAGAAAGAGGGGGGCAGAGAGAAGGGGCAGAGAGGGAGGGGGCAGAGAGAGCGGGACAGAGACGGAGACAGAGAGAGGGGAACAGAGAGAGAGGGGAACAGAGAGAGGGGCACAGAGAGAGGGGGCAGAGAGAGGGGGCAGAGAGACGGGGCAGAGAGAGAGGGATGCAAAGAGAGGGGGAGACAGAGAGACGGGGACAGAGAGAGAGGGGGACAGAGAGAGACGGGCACAGAGAGAGAGGGGAAGAGAGAGAGGGGGTCAGAGAGAGACGGGCACAGAGAGAGAGGGGCAGAGAAAGAGGGTCAGAGAGAGGACGTCAGAGAGGGGGGACAGAGAGAGAGGGGGTCAGAGAGAGGAGGACAGAGAGAGGGGCATAGAGAGAGAGGGGACAGAGAAAGAGGGTCAGAGAGAGGGCGTCAGAGAGGGGGGACAGAGAGAGAGGGGGTCAGAGAGAGAGGGGGACAGAGAGAGGAGGACAGAGAGAGGGGCATAGAGAGAGAGGTGACAGAGAGAGAGGGCACAGAGAGGGGGTGACAGAGATAGGGAGACAGAGAGTGGGAGATATAGAGCGGTTTAGCGAGAGGGGGGACAGAGAGAGGGGGACAGAGAGAGGGGGACAGAGAGACAGGGGACAGAGAGGGTGCAGAAAGAGGGCATTAGAGAGAGGGGGACGGGGGGACAGAGAGAGGGGGAGAGAGGGAGGGGGGACAGAGAGACGGTGACAGAGAGTGTGGGACAGAGAGAGAGTGGGACAGAGAGAGGAGGACAGAGAGATAGGGACAGAGAGAGGGGGAGATCGAGTGGGTCAGAGAGAGAGGGGGACGGAGAGAGGGGGGAGAGAGGAGGTCAGAGAGAGAGGGGGTCAGAGAGAGAGGGGGACAGAGAGAGAAAGTGACAGAGAGAGAGGGAGGGAGAGAGAGAAAGGGGGGACAGAGAGGGGGCGGATAGTGGGGGGTCAGAGAAGGGGAAGAGAGAGAGTGGGGACAGAGAGAGAGGGAGACAGAGAGAGAGAGGAGGACAGAGAGAGAGCGGGACAGAGAGAGCGGGACAGAGGGAGAGCAGGATAGAGGCGGGGGGGACAGAGAGAGAGGGGGACAGAGAGAGTAGGGGACAAAGAGGGGGGGAGAGAGAGAGGGGGACAGAGAGACAGGCGGACAGAGAGAGAGGGACAGAGAGAGGGGGACAGAGAGAGAGGGACAGAGAGAGAGGGGGTCAGAGAGAGAGGTGGACAGAGAGAGAAGGGGACAGAGAGAGAGGGGGACAGAGAGAGATCGGGACAGAAAGAAAGCGGGTCCGAGGGAGAGCAGGACAGAGAGAGAGAGGGGCAGGGAGAGATGGGGGCAGAGAGAGACGGGGAGAGAGATAGAGGGGGGCAGAGAGAGGGGACAGAGAGAGAGGGGGACAGAGAGACAGGCGGACAGAGAGAGAGGGACAGAGAGAGGGGGACAGAGAGAGGGGGACAGAGAGAGAGGGGGTCAGAGAGAGAGGTGGACAGAGAGAGAAGGGGACAGAGAGAGAGGGGGACAGAGAGAGATCGGGACAGAAAGAAAGCGGGTCAGAGGGAGAGCAGGACAGAGAGAGAGAGGGGCAGGGAGAGATGGGGGCAGAGAGAGACGGGGAGAGAGATAGAGGGGGGCAGAGAGATGGGACAGAGAGAGAGGGGGACAGAGAGACAGGCGGACAGAGAGAGAGGGACAGAGAGAGCGGGACAGAGAGAGGAGGACAGAAAGAGAGGGGGTCAGAGAGAGAGGTGGACAGAGAGAGAAGGGGACAGAGAGAGAGGGGGACAGAGAGAGAGGGGGACAGAGAGGGGCGGACAGTGGGGGGTCAGAGAGTGGGGTGAGCGAGAGGGGGGGACAGAGAGAGGGGGACAGAGAGAGAGAGGAGGACAGAGAGAGAGCGGGACAGAGAGAGAGGTGGTCAGAGAGAGAGGTGGACAGAGATAGAAGGGGACAGAGAGATGGACAGAGAGAGAGGGGGACAGAGAGAGAGGGAGACAGAGAGGGGCGGACAGTGGGGGTCAGAGAGTGGGGAGAGAGAGAGGGGGGTACAGAGAGAGGGGGACAGAGAGAGAGAGAGGAGGACAGAGAGAGAGCGGGACAGAGAGAGAGCGGGACAGAGCGAGAGCAGGATAGAGAGAGAGACGGGCAGATGAAGATGGGGGCAGAGTGAGTGGGGCAGAGAGAGATGGGGGCAGAGAGAGAGGGGAAAAGAGAGGGGGTAGTGAGAGGGCGACATAGAGCAGGACACAGAGATGGGGAGATAGAGGGGGTCAGAGAGAGAGGGATAGAGAGAGGGTTTCAGAGAGAGAGGGGAGAGACAATGGGTGAGATAGATGGGGTTAGAGAGAGCGGGGACAGAGAGAGGGTGGGACAGAGGAGGGGACAAAGTGTGGAGAGAGAGGGGCACAGAGAGAGAGAGGGACAGAGAGAGAGCGGGACAGAGAGAGCGGGACAGTGAGAGAGGGGCAGAGAGAGATGGGGCAGAGTGAGGGGGGGGCAGAGAGAGAGGGGGCAGAGAGAGTAGGGGACAGAGAGATGGGGGGACAGAGAGAGGGGGCAGAGAGAGAGAGAGAGGGACAGAGAGCAGAGAGAGGGGGACAGAGAGAGAGGGGCCAAAGAGAGGGGGCAGAGAGAGGGGGACACAGAGAGTGGGGTGCAGAGAGTGGGGCGATAGAGGGGAGCAGAGAGAGAGGGACAGAGGAGGCGGTCAGAGGGGGGCGACAGAGAGAGGGGGGTCAGAGAGAGGGTGGGCAGAGAGAGCGAGGGGACAGAGAGAGAGGGCCAGAGAGAAGGGGTACAGAGAGAAGGGGGACAGAGAGAGAGGGACAGAGAGTAGGGGGGCATACAGAAGGGGGACAGAGAGAAGGGGAAATAGAGAGAAGGGTGGCACAGAGAGGGGGACAAAGAGAGAGGGGGACAGAGAGAGAGAGGGCGGGACAGAGATAGAGGAAACAGAGATTGGGGGATATAGGGAGGGGGGACAGAGAGATGGTGACAGAGAAGGGGCAGAGAAAGGAGGACAGAGAGAGGGGAAGAGAGAGGGGGCGGACAGAGGGAGCGGGACATAGAGACGGTGACAGAGCGGGGGCAGAGAGCGGGGGACAAAGAAAGGGGGGATAGAGAGCGGGGGAGAGAGATGGAGTGAGGTCAGGAGGCAGATAGAGGGGGACAGAGGGAGGGGACAGTGAGAGGGTGGACAGAGAGGGGGTGAGAGAAGGAGTCAGAGAGAGGGGGACAGAGGGAGGGGGGCAGAGCGACGGTGACAGAGAGGGGGCAGAGAGAGGGCGACATGGAGAAGGGACAGTGATGGGGGACAAAGAGAGGGGGGAACAGAGAGAGGAGGGACAGGGGAGATAGAGAGATGGGGACAGAGAATGTGGGGGACAGAGAGGTGGCCAGAGGGAGTGGGGACAGGGTGTGAGGACAGGAGTGGGGGACAGAGAGAGAGGTACAGAGTGGGGGAAAGACAGGGTGTCAGAGAAAGGGGGACAGAGAGTGGGGGACAGAGAGTGGGGGACAGAGAGAGAGGTAAAGAGTGGGGGAAAGACAGGGTGTCAGAGAGAGGGGACTGTGTGGGAGGGGATGGAGAGGGAGAGGACAGAGAGAGGACGTACAGAGGGGGGACAGTAAGAGATGGAGACAGAGAGAGCACGGGGACAGAGAGTGGGGCAGTCAGAGGGGGGACAGAGAGAGGGACAGATAGAGAGGGGGACAGTGAGAGAGGGGAACAGAGAGTGGGGGAGATAGATGGGGACAGATAGAGTGGGACAGAGAGGTGTGGACAGAGAGAAGGGGGATACAGAGAGAGGGGACAGGGAGAGGGCCACAGTGAGAGGGGGCAGAGTGCAGGGTAGAGAGAGAGACGGGTGGGAGAGAGGGGGGGCGCAGAGAGTGGGGGACATAGAGGGGGGCACAGAGAGGGGGACAGAGAGAGGGTGACAGAGAGAGGGGGACAGAGAGAGGGTACAGAGAGAGAGGGGGCAGAGAGAAATGGGAGACAGAGAGCGGGGAGACAGAGGGAGGGGAGACAGAGGGAGGGGGACAGAGAGATTGGGAGACAGAGAGGAGGGGAGAGAGAGGAGGCAGAGATGGGGCAGAGAGGGGGCAGAGAGAGAGGGGATAGACAGTGGGTGAGATAGATGGGGTCAGAGAGAGAGGGACAGAGAGAGGGTTTCAGAGAGACAGGGGACAGACAGTGGGTGAGATAGATGGGGTTAGAGAGAGGGGGACAGAGAGAGGGGGGCTGAGAGAGCCGGACAGAGAGAGAGGGGGGCAGAGAGAGAGGGGGGCAGAGAGAGAGGGGGACAGAGAGACAGTGGGACAGAGAGAGAGGGAGACAGAGAGATGGCGACAGAGAAAGGGTGACAGAGAGTGAGCGGGGCAGAGAGAGAGAGGGGCAAAGAGAGAGGGGGACAGAGAGAGAGGGGCACAGAGAGAGAGGGGGACAGAGAGAGGGGCACAGAGAGAGGGGGGGACAGAGGGAGAGGGGCACAGAGAGAGGGGGCACAGAGAGTGGGGTGCAGAGAGTGGGGAGATAGAGGGGGTCAGAGAGAGACGGACAGCGAGGTGGGGGTCAGAGGGGGGGGACAGAGAAAGGGGGGTCAGAGAGAGGGTTGGCAGAGCGAGGGAGGGGACGGAGAGAGGGGGGCAGAGATCGGGGGACAGAGAAAGGGCGATAGAGAGCGGGGGAGAGAGAAGGAGTGGGGGCAGGAGGTCAGGAAGAGGGGGACGGGGGGGGCAGAGTGACGGTGACAGAGAGGGGGCAGACAGCGGGCGACAAAGAGAGGGGACAGTGAGGGGCGGACAAAGAGAGGGGGGAACAGAGAGAGGAGGGACAGGGGAGACAGAGAGGTGGGGACAGAGAGAGTGGGGGACAGAGAGCGGGGGGACTGGGAGGAGGGGGACAGAGGGAGGAGGTCAGAGAGAGAGGGTGGACAGAGAAAGGGAGGGGGCAGAGAGAGGGCACAGAAAGTGGGTGAGATAGAGGGGAACAGAGAGAGGGGGACAGAGCGAGGGGGACAGAGAGGTGGTCAGAGGGAGTGGGGACAGGGAGTGGGGACAGAGAGTGGGGGACAGAGAGAGAGGTACAGAATGGGGGAAAGACAGGGTGTCAGAGAGAGGGGGACAGAGAGTGGGGGACAGAGAGTGGGGGACAGAGAGAGAGGTAAAGAGTGGGGGAAAGACAGGGTGTCAGAGAGAGGCGGGCAGAGAGTGGGGGACAGAAGGGGTGTGTGGGGGGGATGAAGAGGGAGAGGACAGAGAGAGGACGTACAGAGTGGGGACAGTAAGAGATGGAGACAGAGAGAGCACGGGGACAGAGAGTGGGGCAGAGAGAGGGGTGACAGAGAGAGCGACAGATAAAGAGGGGGACAGTGAGAGAGGGGGACAGAGAGTGGAGGAGATAGATGGGGGACAGATAGAGGGGGACAGAGAGGTGTGGACAGAGAGAAGGGGGATAAAGAGAGAGGGGACAGGGAGAGGGCCACAGTGAGAGGGGGGCAGAGTGCAGGGTAGAGAGAGAGACGGGTGGGAGAGAGGGGGGGCGCAGAGAGTGGGGGACATAGAGGGGGGCAGAGAGAGAGAGAGGGACAGAGAGAGGGTGACAGAGAGAGGGGGACAGAGAGAGGGTACAGAGAGAGGGGGCAGAGAGAAAGGGGAGACAGAGAGAGGGGAGACAGAGGGAGGGGAGACAGAGGGAGGGGGACAGAGAGATTGGAAGACAGAGAGGAGGGGAGAGAGAGGGGGCAGAGATGGGCCAGAGAGGGGGCAGAGAGAGAGGGGGGACAGAGAGAGGGGGATAGAGAGAGAGGGGATAGACAGTGGGTGAGATAGATGGGGTCAGAGAGAGAGGGACAGAGAGAGGGTTTCAGAGAGACAGGGGACAGACAGTGGGTGAGATAGATGGGGTTAGAGAGAGGGGGACAGAGAGAGGGGGTCTGAGAGAGCCAGGGAGAGAGAGAGGGGGGCAGAGAGAGAGGGGGGCAGAGAGAGAGGGGGACAGAGAGACAGTGGGACAGAGAGAGAGGGAGACAGAGAGATGGCGACAGAGAAAGTGTGACAGAGAGTGAGCGGGGCAGAGAGAGAGAGGGGCAAAGAGAGAGGGGGACAGAGAGAGAGGGGCACAGAGAGAGAGGGGGGACAGAGAGAGAGGGGCACAGAGAGAGGGGGCACAGAGAGTGTGGTGCAGAGAGTGGGGAGATAGAGGGGGTCAAAGAAAGAGGGACAGCGAGGTGGGGGTCAGAGAGGAGGGCACAGAGAAAGGGGGGTCAGAGAGAGGATTGGCAGAGCAAGGGAGGGGACGGAGAGAGGGGAGCAGAGATCGGGGGACAGAGAAAGGGGGATAGAGAGCGGGGGAGAGAGAAGGAGTGGGGGCAGGAGGTCAGGGAGAGGGGGACGGGGGGGCAGAGTGACGGTGACAGAGAGGGGGCAGACAGAGGGTGACAAAGAGAGGGGACAGTGAGGGGGGACAAAGAGAGGGGGGAACAGAGAGAGGAGGGACAGGGGAGACAGAGAGATGGGGACAGAGAGAGTGGGGGACAGAGAGCGGGGGGACTGAGAGGAGGGGGACAGAGAGAGAGGGGGGTCAGAGAGAGAGAGGGTGGACAGAGAAAGGGAGGGAGCAGAGAGAGGGCACAGAAAGTGGGTGAGATAGCGGGGAACAGAGAGAGGGGGACAGAGAGAGGGGGACAGAGAGGTGGTCAGAGGGAGTGGGGACAGGGAGTGGGGACAGAGAGTGGGGGACAGAGAGAGAGGTACAGAGTGGGGGAAAGACAGGGTGTCAGAGAGAGGGGGACAGAGAGTGGGGGACAGAGAGTGGAGGACAGAGAGAGAGGTAAAGAGTGGGGGAAAGACAGGGTGTCAGAGAGAGGCGGGCAGAGAGTGGGGGACAGAAGGGGTGTGTGGGGGATGGAGAGGGAGAGGACAGAGAGAGGACGTACAGAGGGGGGACAGTAAGAGGTGGAGACAGAGAGAGCACGGGGACAGAGAGTGGGGCAGAGAGAGGGGGGAAAGAGAGGGGGGAAAGAGACAGGGGCACAGAGAGAGGGGGTACAGAGAGAGAGGGAAAAGAGTGTGGGGGAGATAGAGGGGGTCAGAGAGAGGCGAACAGATAGAGAGGGGGACGGAGAGAGAGGGGGACAGAGGGGGGGCAGAGAGAAGGAGGACAGAGGGAAGGGGGACAGAGAGATGGGAAAGAGGGAGGGGAGACAGAGAGAGGAGGGACAAAGAGAGGCGTGACAGGGAGAGAGTGTACAGAGAGAGGGGGAGTGAGGGATGGGGACAGAGAGATGCTGGCAGAGAGGGGGAGAGCGAGGGCGACAGAGAGGGGGCAGAGAGAGGGCGACAGGGAGAGGCGGACAGAGAAAGGGGAAATAGAGAGAGGGGGAGAGAGAGAGAAGGGGAAGAGAGGGGGGACAGAGAGAGGGGGACAGAGAGAGGAGGTACAGAGAGAGTTGGCGAGAGAGAGGTAGAGACGGAGTTGGGACAGAGAGACGGTGACAGAGAGGGTGGAGAGAGGGGGGGACAGAGAGAGGGGACAGAGAGAAGGGGGGCAGAGAGAGGGGGGACAGAGGGCGGGGGGACAGAGAGAGGGGACAGCGAGTGGTGGAGATGGAGGGGGTCAGAGAGAGAGGGGACAGAGAGAAAGGGACAGACAGAGAGGGGGACAGTGAGAGAGGGGGACAAAGAGTGGGGGAGATAGATGGGGGACGGAGGGAGGGGACAGATAGAGGGGGGACAGAGAGGTGGGGACTGAGAGAAGGGGGATAGAGAGAGAGGGACAGGGAGAGGGCGACGAATGGAGGGCTTCAGAGGGCAGGGTAGAGAGAGAGACGGGTGGGAGAGAGAGGGCAGAGAGTGTGGGAGATAGAGGGGGTCAGAGAGAGGGGGACAGAGAGAGGGTGACACAGAAAGGGGGACAGAGAGAGGGTACAGAGAGAGAGGGGGCAGAGAGAAGGGGGGACAGAGAGTGGGGACAGAGAGACGGTGACAGAGAGGTGTCAGAGAGAGGCAGGAGAGAGAGAGTGGGACAGAGAGAGGGGGGCAGAGACGAGGGGGACAGAGACAGGGGATGACAGAGAGAGGGGACAGAGAGAGGGGGACAGAGTTAGAGGGACAGACAGTGGATGAGATAGATGGGGCCAGAGAGAAAGGGACAGAGAGAGGGTTTCAGAGAGAGAGGGGACAGACAGTGGGTGAGATAGATGGGGTCAGAGACAGGAGGGGCAGAGAGAGGGGGTCAGAGAGATGGGGACAGAGAGAGGGGGATGGAGAGTCAGGGGATAGGGAGAGGGGGACAGAGAGAGGGCGACTGAGAGAGGGCGACTGAAAGGGTGGACAGATAGAGGCTGGACAGAGACGGGGGACAGAGAGAGAGGGGATTGAGAGACGGGGGACAGAGAGATGGGGGCAGAGATAGGAGGGACAGAGAGAGGAGTACTGAGAGCGGGGGAGAGAGTGGGGGCAGGCAGAGGGGGGCAGGAGATAGGGCTCAGAGAGAGATGGGGACAGAGAGAGCTGGTCAGAGAGAGAGGGGCACATAGAGGGGGACAGAGAGAGCGGCGCAGAGAGTGGGTCAGATAGAGGGGGTCAGAGAGAGGGGGACAGAGTGAGAGGGTCTGAGAAGGGCGGACAGAGTAGGGGAGAGTGAGGGAGTCAGAGAGAGGGGGACAGAGAGAGAAGGGGTCAGAGAGTGAGGGGGACAGAGAGAGGGGGACAGAGAGAGAGGGAGACAGTGAGAGAGGGAGACAGAGAGAGGTGGGGGCAGACAGAGGGGAACAAACTGATGTGGGCAGAGAGAGGGGGGCAGAGTGAGGGTGAAAGAGAGAGGGGCACAGAGAGTGGAGGAGATTGAGGGGATCAGAGAGAGGCGGACAGAGAGAGGGGGTAATAGAGGGGGACAGAGAGAGGGGACAGAGAGGAGGACAGAGAGAGAGGGGGAGAGAGAGAGGGGTACAGAGAGAGAGGGGTCAGAGAGAGAGGGGTGTAGAGTGGGAGGGGGACAGAGTTGGGGAGAGAGAGGGAGTCAGAGACAGCGGGGCAGAGAGAGGGGGACAGACTGAGGGGGACAGTGAGAGAGGGGGTCAGAGAGAGATGGATTCAGAGAGAGAGGGAGACAGAGAGATGGCGACAGAGAAAGGGTGAGAGAGAGTGAGCGGGGCAGAGAGAGAGGGGCAAAGAGAGAGGGGGACAGAGAGAGAGGGGCACAGAGAGAGGGGGACAGAGAGAGAGGGGCCAAAGAGAAGGGGGCAGAGAGAGGGGGCACAGAGAGTGGGGTGCAGAGAGTGGGGAGATAGAGGGGGTCAGAGAGAGGGACAGAGGGGGGGGGTCAGAGATTGGGGGACAGAGAGAGGGGGGTCAGAGAGAGGGTGGGCAGAGAGAGGGAGGAGACAGAGAGAGGGGGCCAGAGACAAGGGGCACATAGAGGGTGGGCAGAGAGAGGGGGAACAGAGAGTTGGGGAGAGAGAGAGGGACAGAGAGAGAGGGGGACAGAGAGAGGCGCAGAGAGTGGGTCAGATAGAGGGGGCCAGAGAGAAGGGGGGCATACAGAAGGGGGACAGAGAGAAGGGGAAATAGAGAGAAGGTGGACAGAGAGAGGGGGATAGAGATTGAGGGGGACAGAGAGAGAGAGGGCGGGACAGAGATAGTGGAAACAGAGAGTGGGGGATAGAGGGAGGGGGGACAGAGAGATGGTGACAGAGAAGGGGCAGAGAGAGTAGGACAGAGGGAGGGGAACAGAGAGGGGGGGACAGACTGAGCGGGACATAGAGACGGTGACAGAGCGGGGGCAGAGAGAGTTGGACAGAGAAAGGTGGGATAGAGAGCGGGGGAGAGAGAAGGAGTGGTGGCATGGGGGGCAGAGAGAGGGGACAGAGGGAGGAGACAGTGAGAGGGTGGATAGAGAGTGGGGGACAGATTGGGGGTGAGAGAGGGAGTCAGAGAGAGGGCGGCAGAGAGGGGGACAGAGCGGGGGGGGACAGAGAGAGAGAGGGGTCAGAGAGAGAGAGAGGGGGACAGAGAGGGGGAGGACAGAGGGAGCGGGACAGAGAGACGGTGACAGAGCGGGTCAGAGAGCGAGGGACAGAGAAAAGGGGGATAGAGAGCGGGAGAGAGAGAAGGAGTGGGGGCAGAGGGGGCAGAGAGAGGGGGACAGATGGAGGGGACAGTGAGAGGGTGGAGAGAGTGGGGGACAGATTGGGGGTGAGAGAGGGAGTCAGAGAGAGGAGGGCAGAGAGGGGGACAGAGCGAGAGGGACAGAGAGACGGTGACAGAGCGGGGGCAGAGAGCGGGGACAGAGAAAGTGGGGGATAGAGAGCAGGGGAGAGAGAAGGAGTGGGGGCAGGGGGTCAGAGAGAGGGGGACAGAGGGAGGGGGGTGCAGAGCGACGGTGACAGAGATGGGGCAGAGAGAGGGCGACAAAGAGAGGGGACAGTGAGGGTGGGGACAAAGAGAGGGGGGAACAGAGAGAGGAGGGACAGGGGAGACAGAGAGTTGGGGACAGAGAGGGGGGAAAGAGAGCCGGGGGACTGAGAGGGGGGACAGAGAGAGGGGGGTCAGAGAGAAAGAGGGTGGACAGAGAACGTGAGGGGACAGAGAGAGGGCACAGAGAGTTGGGGAGATAGAGGGGGACAGAGAGAGTGGGACAGAGAGAGGGGGACAGAGAGGTGGTCAGAGGGAGTGGGGACAGGAAGTGGGGACAGAGTGTGGGGGACAGAGAGGTGGTCAGAGGGAGTGGGGACAGGAAGTGGGGACAGAGTGTGGGGGACAGAGAGAGAGGTACAGAGTGGGGGAAAGACAGGGTGTCAGAGACAGGTGGACAGAGAGTGGGCGACACAGAGTGGAGGACAGAGAGGTACAGAGTGGGGGAAAGACAGGGTGTCAGAGAGAGGCGGGCAGAGAGTGGGGGACAGAGGGGGTGTGTGTGGGGGATGGAGAGAGAGAGGACAGAGAGAGGACGTACAGAGGGGGGACAGTAAGAGATGGAGACAGAGAGAGCACGGGGACAGAGAGTGGGGCAGAGAGTGGGGGACAGAGAGGGGGGAAAGAGAGGGGGGCACAGAGAGAGGGGGGACAGAGAGAGAGGGAACAGAGTGTGAGGGAGATTGAGGGGGTCAGAGAGAGGTGAACAGAGAGAGAGGGAGACAGAGAGAGAGGGGGACAGAGACAGGGCTATAGAGAGAGGTTGACAGAGGGGGGAGGAGGGGGGTCAGAGTGAGGGGAATAGAGAGAGGATAAAAAGATGGAGAGGGACAGAGAGAGGGGGGACTGAGAGACGGTGACAGAGAGGGGGCAGAGAGAGAGTGCGACAGAAAGGGGGGCAGAGTGAAGGGGGACAGAGGGAAGCGGGACAGAGAGATGGGAAAGTGGGAGGGGAGACAGAGGGGGGGACAGAGAGGGGGGGGAAGAGAGAGGGGGACAGAGAGAGCAGGGCAGAGAGAGAGGGAACAGAGTGTGGGGGAGATAGAGGGGGTCAGAGAGAGGCGAACAGAGAGAGAGGGGGACAGAGAGAGAGGGGGACAGAGACAGGGCTATAGAGAGAGGGTGACAGAGAGGGGAGGAGGGGGTCAGAGCGAGGGGGGATAGCGAGAGGGTAAAAAGATGGAGGGGGACAGAGAGAGAGAGGGGGACTGAGAGACCGTGACAGAGAGGGGGCAGAGAGAGAGTGCGACAGAAAGGGCGGCAGAGAGAAGGGGGACAGATGAAGCGGGACAGAGAGATGGGAAAGAGGGAGGGGAGACAGAGAGAGGGGGGACAAAGAGAGGCGTGGCAGAGAGAGGGGGGACAGAGAGAAGGGGAGAGAGGGATGGGGACTGAGAGACTGTGGCAGAGAGGGGGAGACCGAGGGCGACAGAGAGAGGGGGACAGAGAAAGGGGAAATAGAGAGAGGGGGAGAGAGAGAGAAGGGGAAGAGAGAGGGGGGACAGAGAGAGGGGGGACAGAGAGAGGAGGTACAGAGAGAGTGGGGACAGAGAGACGGTGACAGAGAGGGTGGAGAGAGGGGGTACAGGGTGAGGCGGACAGAGAGAAGGGGGACAGAGAGAGGACGGCAGAGAGGGGGTGACAGAGAGAGAGAGGACAGAGAGTGGAGGTGATAGATGTGGTCAGACAGAGATGGATAGAGAGAGAGGGACAGACAGAGAGGGGACAGTGAGAGAGGGGGACAGAGAGTGGGTGAGATATATGGGGTCAGAGATAGAGGGACAGAGAAAGGGTTTCAGAGAGAGAGGGGACAGACAGTGGGTGAGATAGATGGGGTCAGAGAGAGAGGGACAGAGAGAGTGGTCAGTGAGAGGGGGACAGAGAGAGGAGGATAGAGAGTCAGGCGATAGGGAGAGGGGGACAGAGAGAGGGCGACTGAGAGAGGGCGACTGAAAGGGTGGACAGATAGAGGCTGGACAGAGACGGGGGACAGAGAGAGAGGGGATTGAGAGACAGGGGGACAGAGAGATGGGGGCAGAGATAGGAGGGACAGAGAGAGGGGTACTGAGAGCGGGGGAGAGAGTGGGGGCAGGCAGAGTGGGGCAGGAGATTGGGTTCAGAGAGAGATGGGGACAGAGAGAGAGGGGGACAGAGAGAGAGGGGCACGTAGAGGGGGTGCAGAGAGAGGGGGAACAGAGTGTGGGGGAGAGAGAGAGGGACAGAGAGAGAAGGGGACAGAGAAAGGGGCACAGAGAGTGGGTCAGATGGGGGGGCCAGAGAGAGGGGGATAGAGTGAGGGGGTCTGAGAGAGGCGGACAGGGTAGTGGAGAGCGAGGGAGTCAGAGAGAGGGGGACAGAGAGGGGGACAGAGAGAGAAGGGGTCAGAGAGTGAGGGGGACAGAGAGAGGGGGGACAGAGAGAGAGGGGCACAGTGAGAGAGGGAGACAGAGAGAGATTGGGGCAGACAGAGGGGGATAAACTGATGGGGCAGAGAGAGAGGGGGCACAGTGAGGGTGGAAGAGAGAGGGGCACAGAGAGTGGTGGAGATTGAGGGAGTCAGAGAGAGGGGGACAGAGAGAGGAGGATATGGATGTGTAGAGTGAGAGGGGGACAGAGAGAGAGGGGGACAGAGAGAGAGAGAGGTGGACAGTGAGAGAGGGGGACAGAGAGAGGGGCACAGAGAGTGCGAGATAGAGGGGGTCAGAGTGAGGGGGACAGAGAGAGGGGAACAGGGAGAGGGGGCAGAGTGGGGGTGAGAGAGGGAGTCAGAGAGAGAGGGACAGAGATTTGGACAGAGAGAGGAGAGACAGAGAGAGGGGTACAGTGAGAGAGGGGGACAGAGAAAGATGGGGGCAGACAGAGGGGGACAGACTGAGGGGGCAGAGAGAGAGGGCACAGAGTGAGGGCGAAATAGAGGGGCACAGAGAATGGGGGAGATTGAGGGGGGTCAGAGAGATAGGGACAGAGGGACGGCGACAGGGAAAGGGTGACAGAGAATGAGTGGGGCAGTGAGAGAGGGGGGCAGAGAGAGAGGGGGACAGAGAGAGCGCTACAGAGAGAGGGGCGGATAGAGAGTGGGGGAGAGAGAATGAGTGTGGGCGGGAGGAGCAGCGAAAAGGGGACAGTGAGAGGGGGACAGAGAGAGGGGGGAACAGAGAGAGGAGGGACAGAGAGAGGGGGGACAGAGAGAGGGTTTTACAGAGAGAGAGGGGGGACAGAGACGGGGGTGCAGAGAGAGGGGGGACAGAAGGGGGACAGAGAGATGGGGACAGAGACAGTGGGGGACAGAGAGAGGGGGGACAGAGAGAGAGTGGGCGGAGAGAGGGAGGGGACAGAGAGAGGGAGGGGACAGATAGAGGGGGCCAGAGAGAAGGGGGACAGAGAGAAGGGGGATAGTGAGAGGGGGACAGAGAGAAGGGGGTCAGTGAGAGGGGGACAGAGAGAAGGGGGACAGTGAGAGGGGGACAGATAGAGAGGGGAACAGAGAGAGGTGGGACAGAGGAAGAGGGACAGAGAGACAGTGACAGAGCGGGCGCAGAGAGTGGGGGGCATAGAAAGGGGGGAATAGAGAGCGGGGGAGAGAGAAGGAGTGGGGGCGGGGCCAGAGAGAGGGGGACAGAGGGAGGGGGGCAGAGTGATGGTGACAGAGAGAGGGCAGAGAGAGGGCGACAAAGAGAGGGGCAGTGAGGGGGGGACAGAGAGAGGGGGACAGAGACGGGGTTGCAGAGAGAGGGGGGACAGAGAAATGGGGACAGAGAGAGTGGGGGACAGAGAGAGGGTGGGCAGAGAGAGGGGGCAGAGAGCGGGGGAGGGAGAGGGCGACAGAAAGAGGTGGGCAGAGAGAGGGGGGCAGAGAGAGAGTGGGAAAGAGTGAGCGGGGGACAGAGAGAGCGCGACAGAGAAAGGGGCACAGAGAGTGGGGAAGATAGAGGATGATAGAGAATGGGGACAGAGAGAAGGGTACAGAGTGGGGGAGAGAGAAGGGGTCAGAGAGAGAGGGACAGAGAATGGGGGAATGCAGAGAGTGGGGGACAGAGGGGGACAGAGGGGGCAGGGGTGACGGGAGCGAGAGGACAGAGAGAGGAGGCACAGAGAGAGGGGACAGAAAGAGAGGAGGAACAGAGAGAGGCGAGACAGAGGGGGGACAGAGGGGAGGGATAGAGTAGGAAGGGACAAAGAGGGGGGACAGAGAATGGGGCACAGAGACGGGGACAGAGAGAGAGGGGGACAGAGAGAGAAGGTCAGAGAGAGGGGGACAGAGAGGAGGCACAGAGAGACGGCGACAGAGAGGGGGGGTTAGAGAGAGAGGGTACAGAGGGGGGGGCAGAGAGAGAGAGGGTGGCAGAGAGAGGTCAGCAGAGAGAGAGGGCGACAGATGGAGAGGGCGACAGAGAGAGGGGAGACGGAGAGACGGACACAGAGAGAGGGGGACAGAGAGAGAGGGGGCAGAGAGGGAGGGGACAGAGAGAGAGGGGGACAGAGAGAGAGGTCACAGAGAGAGGGGGACAGAGAGAGGGGGGGCAGAGAGAGAGGGGGACAGAGAGAGAGGGGGACAGAGAGAGAGGTCACAGAGAGAGGGGGACAGAGGGAGAGGGCGACAGAGAGAGAGGGTGACAGAGGGAGAGGGCGACAGAGGGAGAGGGCCACAGAGAGAGGGGAGACGGAGAGAGGGGGGACATAGAGACGGACACAGAGAGAGGGGGACAGAGAGAGGGGGGCAGAGAGAGAGGGGGACAGAGAGAGGGGGGGACAGAGAGAGAGGGAGACAGAGAGAGAGGGGGACAGAGAGAGAGGTCACAGAAAGAGGGGGACAGAAAGAGACGTCGACAGAAAGAGAGGTCACAGAGAGAGAGGGGACAGAGAGGGGGTGGGCAGTGAGAAAAGGCACCATCCCACTGACTGTATCCATCACTTCCATTTGTAACCAATAACAATGTTGATTAAAGCGTGCCGAGCAGCAAAGTGACCGATGTTGTTGTGTGTCTTTGTGTTGGAGAAGCTGAGCTGGAGAGAGACAGACTCAGCCACAAGTCCTGATCCTCAGGGAAGGAGAGGGCACCGCGCCCTGAGCTCAGGAGCTGGGTTTAACTTCCTCTGCCTCCCCCCATTCCAACCTGGCCTCCCCATTTCCTCTCTCCTACTCTTCCTCCTCAATTCTCTCCCTCTCTCTCGTTCTGTACACTCTGTCCTTCTCACCACCTCTCCCTTTTACTCTCCCTCATCCCCCTCTCTCACACACAGCCCCAACCCCGGGTTCTCCACCTGCCTTCACTCCTCCCTGTCCCCCTCCGCCCCATCCTGCCGTCTCTGTCTCCCTCCCACAATTCCATCTCTACCCATCCTCCCACATCCCACCCCCACCCCCCACACGCAGCCTCACCAGCATCAACCCCCCAGACTCTGGGTCAGAGGGAGAGGGAAGAACCAGGGAGACTGAGTGTGTCAGAGAGAGAGGGAGGGCAGGAGAGAGATTAAGTCAAAGAGAAACAATGGGAGGTGGGGAGAGAGAGAGAGACACCGAGGGAGGGGGATCGAGAGTGAGAGAAGGGGGAGACAGAGTAAAGGAGCAGGGAGAGAGAGGGGGGCAAGAGAGAGAGGGTGAGAGTGAGAGAGAGAGAGAGACAGGAGAGGAGATAATGAGAGGGGCGAGAGGGGGGCGAGAGAGAGGGAGGGTGAGAGGGGGGGAAGAGAGGGGGAGAGAGGGGGAGCGAGTGCGGGCAGAGAGAGAGTGGGGGGAGAGAGAATTCGGGGAGAGAAAGTGGGGGAGAGAAAGAGGGGAAGATGAGAGAGAGGGGAGAGAGAGGGGAGAGAGCGAAGAGACAGAGAGGGAAGAGAGAGCAGAGAGAGAGAGGGGGAGAGAGGAGGGGTAGCGAGAGGAGGAAAGAGAGAGGAGGAGACGGGGGGTCAGAGAGGAAGCAAGAGAGAGGAGGGAGGAGAGAGAGGAGGGGGAGTGGAGAGCGTGAGAGAGGTGAGAGGGGGAGTGGGTAGAGAGAAGAGGGGAGAGAGATGGTGGGAGAGAGGGTGGGAGAGAGAGGGGAGGCTGAGCGAGTGGAGGGCGAGAGAGAGAGGGGAGGGAGAGTGAGAGGGGATGGAGAGTAAGAGGGGAGGGAGATTAAGAGGGGAGGGAGAGTAAGAGGGGAGGGCGAGAGAGTGGATGGAGAGAGAGTGGAGTGGGAGAGAGGGGAGGGGGAGGGCGAAAAAGAGGGAAGGAAGTGAGAGGGAGGGGAGGGCGAGAGAGGGGAAGGAGAGTGAGGGGGAGGGAGAAGACAAGAGGAGAGAGAGCTGAGGGAAGAAAGGGGAGGGACAGAGAGAGTGGGGAGGGCGAGAGAGAGGGGAGGGAGAGAGAGGGGAGAGCGAGAGAGGGGAGGGAGGGAGACGGGAGAGAGAGAGAGAGAGCGAAGGGAGAGAGAGTTGGGAGGGCGAGGGAGAGGGGAGGGCGGGAGAGAGGGGAGAGTGAGTGAGGGGAGGGCGAGTGAGAGAGGAGTGTGAGAGAGGAGAGGGCGAGAGAGGGGAGGGAGAGAGAATGGGGAGGGCGAGAGAGAGGGGAGGAAGAGAGGGGGTGTGAGAAAGAGAGAGAGAGTGAGTGAAAGTGAGAGCGTGAGTGAGAAAGAGAGAGCAGGTGAGAGAGGTGGGTGAGAGAGGGGTTGGCGGTGAGAGGAGTGTGAGAGAGAAGGGCTGAGAGACAGAGGGGTGGGACAGATAGAGAGAGAGAGAGAGTGTGTGTGGTGAGAGAGAGAGGGGTGAGAGAGTGTGTGGCGAGGGCGAGGAAGAGAGCGGAGGGAGAGAGAGGGGGTAAGAGAGAGAGGGGGTGAGAAAGAGAGAGAGTGAGTGAGAACGAGAGAGCGGGTGAGAGAGAGGGGGTAGAGAGAGGCGGTGGGGGAGAGATAGGGGTGAGAGAGAAGGGTGATTGAGAGAGAAAGTGTGGAGGGGGTAATCGAGTGGAGTGAGAAGGAGAGGGTGTGAGAGAGAGTGGGTGAGAGAGAGGGGTTGAGCAAGAGGAGTGAGAGGAGGAGGGTTTAGAGAGAGAGAGTGAGGGGTAAGAGGGAAATGGAGTAGTGAGGGAGAGGGGTGACAGGTGAGAGAGGGAGGGTGTGAGGTGGTGAGAGAGAGTGGGGTGAGAGAGAGGGGATGAGAGAGAGAGAGAGGGGTGAGAGAGGGGGTGGTGAGAGAGGGTGTGAGAGTGGGGGAGAGATAGGGGGAGAAAGAGAGAGGGGAGAGAGAGTGGGGGAGAGGGGGTGGAGAGAAAGGGTGTAGAGAGGTGGGAGAGAGTGGCGGAGAGAGTGGGGAGAGACAGGGGGAGAGAGTGGTTGGGGGAAGGGGGAGAGAGAGGGGCGGAGAGAGAGAGGGGAGCGAGAGCGGGGAGGGGAGGAGACAGAGGGGGTGAGGAAGTGGCGGTGAGAGAGAGGGTGTGAGAGAGAGAAGGGGTGTGAGAGAGAAGGGGAGTGAGAGTGAGAAGTGGTTTGAGAGAGAAGGGGTGTGAGAGAGAGAAGGGGTGTGAGAGAGAGAAGGGGTGTGAGAAATAGGGGGTGGAGAGAGAGAGAGTGGGGTGAGAGAGTGAGGTGGGATGGAGAAAGAGGGGGTGTGAGAGACAGAGGGAGATGGAGAGGGAGAGAGAGGGGCAGAGAGAGGGGGAGAGAGAGGGGGTGGGGGTAAGAAGTGGTTGAGAGAGAAGGGGTGATTGAGAGAGAGAAAGTGGGGGGGTAAGAGAGAGAGTGGAGTGAGAAGGAGAGGGTGTGAGAGAGAGAGTGGGTGACAGAGAGGGGTGAGCGAGAGGGGTGAGAGGGGGAGGGGTTGGAGAGAGAGAGAGCGCTGGGTAAGGGAGAAATGGTGTGAGAGAGGGAGTAGATGAGGAGTTGAGAGAGGGAGGAGGTGTGAGACGGGGTGAGAGAGAGAGGGATGAGAGAGTGAGGGGCTTTAAGAGAGGGAGTGGTGAGAGGGGGTGAGAGACACAGGGAGTGAGAGAGAGTGGTGAGAGAGAGGAGGTGAGAGACAATGGGTGATTGAGAGAGAGAAAGGGGGAGGGGGTATGTGAGAGAGTGGAGTGAGAAGGAGAGGGTGTGATTGAGGGAGTGTGTGAGAGAGAGGGGTGAGAGAGAGGGGTGGGGGGAGGGGTTAGAGCGAGCGCGCGGGTAAGAGTGAAAGGGTGTGAGAGGGCGTGAGAGAGAGGGGTGAGACAGGGGATGAGAGAGAGAGGGGGTGAGAGAGAGGGGGTTTGAGAAAGAGAGAGGGCGTGAGAGATTGAGGGTGTGAGAGAGTGAGGGGATGAGAGAGTGAAGGTGTTTGAGAGAGGGGGTGGTGAGAGAGAGAGGGAGTGAGAGAGAAGGGTGAGAGAGAGAGGGAATTGAGAGAGAGAGTGTGGGGGGTGAGAGAGAGAGGGGGATGAGAGAGAGAGGGTTGAGAGAGAGGGAGGTCGGAGCGAGAGAGGGGATAAGAGGGGGGGTTGAGAGAGGTGGTGGTGAGAG
Source organism: Chiloscyllium punctatum (assembly GCF_047496795.1). Classification (NCBI taxonomy): domain Eukaryota; kingdom Metazoa; phylum Chordata; class Chondrichthyes; order Orectolobiformes; family Hemiscylliidae; genus Chiloscyllium; species Chiloscyllium punctatum. Next base: position 4,049,284 of record NC_092751.1, read on the forward strand.
AGGGGTAGACACTGGGAGTGAGAGAGAGGTGTGCGAGAGAGGGAGTGAGAGAGCGAGGGGTGAGAAAGAGGGGTTGAGAGAGAGGGGTGAGAGAGAGAGGGGTGAGAGAATGAGAGGGTGGAAGAGCCGCGGTGAGAGAGAGAGAGCTCAGTGAGAGGGTGGTGAGAGTGAGAGGTGGGAGTGAGTGACACAGAGGGGGTGTGAGAGGGGTGAGAGAGAGAGGGGGTGAGAGAGAGGGAGTGAGCAGGAGAGATAGGGGATGAGAAAGAGGCAGAGAGATGGAGGGAGAGAGGGAGGGGTGAGAGAGCGACGGTGTGTGAGAGTGTGTGAGAGAGAGAGGGTGAGAGAGAGAGCAGTGAGAGAGCGTGTGAGAGAGAGTGGTGAGAGAGAGGGGTTGAGAGAGAGGAAGGTGGGAGAGAGGGGGGGTGAGAGAGAGGTGGTGAGAGACTGATGGGGTGAGAGAGTGAGGGATGAGAGATTAAGGGGGGTTGAAAGAGGGGGTGAAGAGAGAGAGGGGGGTGAGAGAGAGATGGATGTGAGAGACAGAGATGGGTTGTGGGGGTGAGAGACTGAGGGGGTTAGAGAGTGAGAGAATGAAAGATTGAGGGGAGTTGAGATAGGGGGTGGTGAGAGGGGGGCGGTTAGTGAGAGAGGGAGTGAGAGAGAGAGGGGTGAGAAAGAGGGGTTGATAGAGAAAGACAGAGTGTGTGAGAGAGAGTGGTGAGAGAGAGAGGTTGAGAGACACAGAGGGGAAGAGAAAGAGGGGGTGAGCGAGAGGGGTGAGAGGGGGAGGGGTTCGAGAGAGAGCACGGGGTAAGAGAGAAAGGAAGAGGGTGTGAGAGAGGGAGAAGGGTGAGAGGGGGTGAGAGAGAGAGGGGTGAGAGAGAGGTGATTAGAGAGTGAGGGGTTTTGAGGGAGGGATGGTGAGAGAGAGCGGGTGAGAGACAAGGGGTGTTTGAGAGAGAAAAAGTGGGGAGTGGGTAAGAGAGAGAGTCGAGTGAGAAGGAGAGGGTGTGAGAGAGAGAATGGGTCAGATAGAGGGGTGAGAGAGCGAGGGATGCGAGAGAGGAGGTGAGAGAGAGGGGGAGAGAGAGGGGGAGAGAAGGGGGTGAGAGAGAGGGGTTGAGAGAGGGGGTGAGAGAGAGGAAGTGAGAGAGAGGGGTGAGAAACAGGGGTGTGAGATAGAGAAGGGGTATGAGAGAGAAGGAGTGTGAGAGAGAAGGGATGTGATAGAGAAGGTGTGTGAGACAGAGAGGGTGGGAAAGAGAGAGAGAGACGTGGGCTAAGAGAGAGAGTGGGGTGAGAGACTGAGATGGGAGTGAAAGAGAGGTGGTGTGAGAGACAGGGGAGAGAGGGGTAGAGAGTGGGGGGCAAGAGAGGGGTTAGAGAAAGGGGGAGAGAGAGGGGAGCGAGAGAGGTGGAGAGAGAGAGAGGATTTGAGAGAGAGGGCGTGAGAGAGAGTGGTGAGAAAGAGAGAGTGAGTGAAATAGAGAGAGAGTGTAAGTGAGAAAGAGAGAGCGTGAGTGAGAAAGAGTGGGAGTGAGAGAGCGAGGGGTGAGAGAGAGGGGGTGGGGTGAGAAGGGGTTGAGAGAGAAGGGATGAGAGACAGAGGAGATGGGACAGAGAGAGAGAGAGATTGCGGTGAGAGAGAGAGGGGTGAGAGAGTGAGATGGGAGTGAATGGGGGTGTGAGAGAGGGCTAAGAGATTGAGATGGAGTGAGAGAGAGGTTGGCGGGAGAAAAAGGGGTGAGAGACAAGGGGTGATTGAGAGAGAAAGTGAGTAGCGGGGAAGAGAGGGAGTGGAGTGTGAAGGAGAGGGTGTGAGAGAGAGAGTGGGTGAGAGAGAGGGGTGAGAGAGACAGGGAGTGAGATATAGGTGTGCGAGAGAGGGGGTGAGAGCGCAAGGGTTAGAAAGAGGGGTTGAGAGAGAGGGGGTGAGAGAGAGAGGAGGGTTGAGAGTGAGAGGGGTGGTGGGGTGAGAAGGAGAGGGTTGGGGTGATTAAAGAGAGAGGGGTGAGAGAGTGAGAGAGTGGAAGAGAGGGGGTGTGGGAGAGAGAGTGGGTGAGAGAGAGAGCTGGTGAGAGGGCGGTGAGAGGGAGAGGTGGGAGTGAGTGACAGAGAGGGAGTGGGACAGAGAGGGGTGAGAGAGAGGTGTTGCGAGAGGGGGTGAGAGAGAGGAAGTGAGAGAGAACGGTGAGAAACAGGGGTGTGAGAGAGAAGGGGTGTGAGAGAGAAGGTATGTGAGACAGAGAGGGTGGGAAAGAGAGAGAGAGACGTGGGCTAAGCGAGAGAGAGAGTGGGGTCAGACAGTTAGATGGGAGTGAAAGAGACGTGGAGTGAGAGACAGGGGAGAGAGGGGGTAGAGAGTGGGGGGCAAGAGAGGGGGTAGAGAGAGGTGGAGAGAGAGAGGGGAGAGAGAGAGTTGTAGAGAGAGAGGAGTTGAGAGAGACGGCGTGAGAGAGAGAGTGGTGAGAAAGAGAGAGTGAGTGAAAAAGAGAGAGAGTGTAAGTGAGAAAGAGAGAGCGTGAGTGAGAAAGAGAGAGGGGGTGAGAGAGCGAGGGGTGAGAGAAGGGGTTGAGAAAGAAGGGTTGAGAGACAGAGGGGATGGGACAGAGAGAGAGAGAGACTGCAGTGAGAAAGAGAGGGGTGAGAGAGTGAGATGGAAGTGAAAAGGGGGTGTGAGAGAGGGCTAAGAGAGAAATGGAGTGAGAGAGGGTGATGGGACAGAAAGGGGGTGAGACACAAGGGGTGATTGAGAGAGAAAGTGGGGAGGGGGTAAGAGAGAGAGTGGAGTGTGAAGGAGAGGGTGTGAGAGAGAGTGAGTGAGAGAGATGGGTGAGAGAGTGAGGGGTGAGAGAGAGGGGTTGAGAGAGAGAGAGAGAGCAGGGCGAGAGGGCGGTGAGAGGAAGAGGTGGGAGTGAGTGACAGAGAGGGGTAGGGAGAGAGAGGCATTAAGAGATAGAGGGAGTGAGAGAGGGAGTGACAAGGAGAGAGAGAGAGTGAGAGAGGGGTGAGAGAGGGGGGTTGGCAGAGAAAGAGAGAGAGGTGTCAGAGAGAGAGAGGGGTGAGAGAGAGTGTGAGAGAGGGTGGTGAGAGAGAGAGGGGTTGAGAGATAAAGAGAGGGCTGAGAGAGAGAGCGGAAGAGACAGAGGTTGTGAACGAGAGGGGTGAGAGGGCGAGGGGTTAGAGAGAGATAGCGCGGGCTAAGAGAGAAAGCGAGAGGGGTGAGAGGGTGAGAGAGGGAGGAGGAGTGAGAGGGGGTAACAGAGAGAGGGGTGTAAGAGAGGGGATGAGAGAGAGGGGGTTGAGAGTGAGATGGGTGGGGCGTGAGAAGGAGAGGGGTGGAGCGGTTAAAGAGAGAGGGGTGAGAGAGTGTGAGAGTAGAAGAGAGGGGGTGTGGGAGAGAGAGTGGGTGAGAGAGAGAGCTGGGTGAGAGGGCGGTGAGAGGGAGAGGTGGGAATGAGTGACACAGAGGGAGTGGGAGAGAGATGGGTGAGAGAGATAGGGGTGAGAGAGAGGGAGCGAGAAGGATAGAGAGGGGATGAGAAAGAAACAGAGAGATGGTGGGAGAGAGGGATTAGGTGAGAAAGCAAGGGGGTGTGAGAGTTTGTGTGTGAGAGTGAGGGGGTTGTGAAAGAGATTGGGGTGGGAGAGAAAGAGGTGACAGAGAGAGGGGAGAGAGGGGTGGTGAGAGAGAGATGGATGTGAGAGAGAGAGAGTAGGGTGAGAGAGAGGGAACGAGAAGGAGAGAGAGAGGGGATGAGAAAGAGGCAGAGAGATGGTGGGAGAGAGGGAGGGGTGGGAGAGCGAGGGTATGTGAGAGTTTGTGTGAGAGAGAGAGGGGGATGTAAAAGAGATTGGGGTGGGAGCGAGAGGGGTGACGGAGAGAGAGGGGAGAGAGGGGTGTTAGAGGGAGATGGATGTGAGAGAGAGGGGGGTTGAGATAGAAGGGGTGAGAGACTGAGGGGGTGAGAGAGTGAGGGGATGAGAGATTGAAGGGTGTTGAGAGAGGGAGTGGTGAGAGGGGGCGGTGACAGAGAGTGGGAGTGAGAGAGAGGGTTGAGAGAGAGCGGTTGACAGAGAGAGGGATGAGAGAGAGAGAGTGTGAGAGAGTGTGGTGAGAGAGAGGGGTTGAGAGAGAAAGAGAGGGTGAGAGAGAGGGGGGAAGAGAGAGAAAGAGAGGGGTAAGAGAGAGAGGGGAAGAGAAAGAAAGAGAGGGGTGAGAGCGAGAGAAGAAGAGAGAGAGGGGTCAGAGAGTAGGTGAGAGAGTGAGGGGATGAGAGAGTGAGGGGGTGTTGAGCGAGGGGTTGGTGAGGGGCGGTGTGAGAGAGACGGTGCGAAAGAGGGGTGAGAGAGTGGGGTTGAGATAGAGAGGGGTTGAGAGAGAGAAGGGGGTGAGAGAACGAAGGGGGTGAGAGGGAGGGGTTGAGAGGGGGAGAGAGTGTTAGTAGGGTGTGAGAGACAGGGTGTAATAGGAAGGGGGAGAGAGAGTGGAGTGAGAGAGGAGGTGAGAGAGAAGGGCTGAGAGAGGCGTGAGAGAGAGGGGTGCGAGAGAGAGATTGGGGTGAGAGAGAGGAGTGAGAGTTGGGGGAGAGGGGGGAGAGAGTGGGAGAGAAGGGAGAGGGGGAGAGAGAGGGGGAGAGAGGGAGGGTGTGAGAGTGGGAGGGTGTTAGAGAGGAACGGGATGAGAGAGGGAAGGCGTGAGAGAGAGGGGTGTGAGAGAGAGAGAGGGGGAGAGAGGGGGGAGAGAGAGGGGGAGAGAAGGTAAGAGAGTTAGAGTGGTGAGAGAAAGAGAGGGGTGACAGAGAGAGGAGTTAGAGGGAGAGGGGCTGTAAGAGGGGGGTGAGAGAGGAGGGTGAGAGGGGTAGGTAGGTGAGGTGATGTTTGGGAGATGGGGGTGGGAGAGGGGGTAGAGGAGTGAGGTAGGTAGGGGGGAGATAGAGCGGGTGTGAGGGGGGTGGGAGAGAGAGGTGTGTGAGAGAGAGAGTGAGGGTGAGAGATAGGGTGAAAGAGAGGTTGGTGACAGATGGAGAATGAGCGAGAGGGCAGGGTGAGAGAGAGGGGGGTTGAGAGAGAGAGCGACGGGAGTGAGAGAGAGAGAGGGTGGGAGAGAGAGGGGAAGAGAGAGAGAGGGTGAAAACGAGATGGTGAGAGAGAGGGGTGAGAGAGAGGGAGTGAGAAGGAGAGAGAGGGGATGAGAAAGAGATAGAGAGAGGGTGGGAGAGAGGGAGGGGGTGAAACAGAGGGGGTGAGAGAGAGAGAGGAGTGAGACAACGAGGTTTAGATAGAGAGGGGTTGAGTGAGAGAAGCGGGTGAGAGAACGAAGGGGGGTGAGAGACAGGGGCGTGAGAGAGAGGGGGTGAGAGACAGAGGAGATGGGACAGAGAGAGAGAGAGATTGCGGTGAGAGAGAGAGGGGTGAGAGAGTGAGATGGGAGTGAATGGGGGTGTGAGAGAGGGCTAAGAGATTGAGATGGAGTGAGAGAGAGGTTGGCGGGAGAAAAAGGGGTGAGAGACAAGGGGTGATTGAGAGAGAAAGTGAGTAGCGGGGAAGAGAGGGAGTGGAGTGTGAAGGAGAGGGTGTGAGAGAGAGAGTGGGTGAGAGAGAGGGGTGAGAGAGACAGGGAGTGAGATATAGGTGTGCGAGAGAGGGGGTGAGAGCGCAAGGGTTAGAAAGAGGGGTTGAGAGAGAGGGGGTGAGAGAGAGAGGAGGGTTGAGAGTGAGAGGGGTGGTGGGGTGAGAAGGAGAGGGTTGGGGTGATTAAAGAGAGAGGGGTGAGAGAGTGAGAGAGTGGAAGAGAGGGGGTGTGGGAGAGAGAGTGGGTGAGAGAGAGAGCTGGTGAGAGGGCGGTGAGAGGGAGAGGTGGGAGTGAGTGACAGAGAGGGAGTGGGACAGAGAGGGGTGAGAGAGAGGTGTTGCGAGAGGGGGTGAGAGAGAGGAAGTGAGAGAGAACGGTGAGAAACAGGGGTGTGAGAGAGAAGGGGTGTGAGAGAGAAGGTGTGTGAGACAGAGAGGGTGGGAAAGAGAGAGAGAGACGTGGGCTAAGAGAGAGAGAGAGTGGGGTCAGACAGTTAGATGGGAGTGAAAGAGACGTGGTGTGAGAGACAGGGGAGAGAGGGGGTAGAGAGTGGGGGGCAAGAGAGGGGGTAGAGAGAGGTGGAGAGAGAGAGGGGAGAGAGAGAGTTGTAGAGAGAGAGGAGTTGAGAGAGACGGCGTGAGAGAGAGAGTGGTGAGAAAGAGAGAGTGAGTGAAAAAGAGAGAGAGTGTAAGTGAGAAAGAGAGAGCGTGAGTGAGAAAGAGAGAGGGGGTGAGAGAGCGAGGGGTGAGAGAAGGGGTTGAGAAAGAAGGGTTGAGAGACAGAGGGGATGGGACAGAGAGAGAGAGAGACTGCAGTGAGAAAGAGAGGGGTGAGAGAGTGAGATGGAAGTGAAAAGGGGGTGTGAGAGAGGGCTAAGAGAGAAATGGAGTGAGAGAGGGTGATGGGACAGAAAGGGGGTGAGACACAAGGGGTGATTGAGAGAGAAAGTGGGGAGGGGGTAAGAGAGAGAGTGGAGTGTGAAGGAGAGGGTGTGAGAGAGAGTGAGTGAGAGAGATGGGTGAGAGAGTGAGGGGTGAGAGAGAGGGGTTGAGAGAGAGAGAGAGAGCAGGGCGAGAGGGCGGTGAGAGGAAGAGGTGGGAGTGAGTGACAGAGAGGGGTAGGGAGAGAGGCATTAAGAGATAGAGGGAGTGAGAGAGGGAGTGACAAGGAGAGAGAGAGAGTGAGAGAGGGGTGAGAGAGGGGGGTTGGCAGAGAAAGAGAGAGAGGTGTCAGAGAGAGAGAGGGGTGAGAGAGAGTGTGAGAGAGGGTGGTGAGAGAGAGAGGGGTTGAGAGATAAAGAGAGGGCTGAGAGAGAGAGCGGAAGAGACAGAGGTTGTGAACGAGAGGGGTGAGAGGGCGAGGGGTGAGAGAGAGATAGCGCGGGCTAAGAGAGAAAGCGAGAGGGGTGAGAGGGTGAGAGAGGGAGGAGGAGTGAGAGGGGGTAACAGAGAGAGGGGTGTAAGAGAGGGGATGAGAGAGAGGGGGTTGAGAGTGAGATGGGTGGGGCGTGAGAAGGAGAGGGGTGGAGCGGTTAAAGAGAGAGGGGTGAGAGAGTGTGAGAGTAGAAGAGAGGGGGTGTGGGAGAGAGAGTGGGTGAGAGAGAGAGCTGGGTGAGAGGGCGGTGAGAGGGAGAGGTGGGAATGAGTGACACAGAGGGAGTGGGAGAGAGATGGGTGAGAGAGATAGGGGTGAGAGAGAGGGAGCGAGAAGGATAGAGAGGGGATGAGAAAGAAACAGAGAGATGGTGGGAGAGAGGGATTAGGTGAGAAAGCAAGGGGGTGTGAGAGTTTGTGTGTGAGAGTGAGGGGGTTGTGAAAGAGATTGGGGTGGGAGAGAAAGAGGTGACAGAGAGAGGGGAGAGAGGGGTGGTGAGAGAGAGATGGATGTGAGAGAGAGAGAGTAGGGTGAGAGAGAGGGAACGAGAAGGAGAGAGAGAGGGGATGAGAAAGAGGCAGAGAGATGGTGGGAGAGAGGGAGGGGTGGGAGAGCGAGGGTATGTGAGAGTTTGTGTGAGAGAGAGAGGGGGATGTAAAAGAGATTGGGGTGGGAGCGAGAGGGGTGACGGAGAGAGAGGGGAGAGAGGGGTGTTAGAGGGAGATGGATGTGAGAGAGAGGGGGGTTGAGATAGAAGGGGTGAGAGACTGAGGGGGTGAGAGAGTGAGGGGATGAGAGATTGAAGGGTGTTGAGAGAGGGAGTGGTGAGAGGGGGCGGTGACAGAGAGTGGGAGTGAGAGAGAGGGTTGAGAGAGAGCGGTTGACAGAGAGAGGGATGAGAGAGAGAGAGTGTGAGAGAGTGTGGTGAGAGAGAGGGGTTGAGAGAGAAAGAGAGGGTGAGAGAGAGGGGGGAAGAGAGAGAAAGAGAGGGGTAAGAGAGAGAGGGGAAGAGAAAGAAAGAGAGGGGTGAGAGCGAGAGAAGAAGAGAGAGAGGGGTCAGAGAGTAGGTGAGAGAGTGAGGGGATGAGAGAGTGAGGGGGTGTTGAGCGAGGGGTTGGTGAGGGGCGGTGTGAGAGAGACGGTGCGAAAGAGGGGTGAGAGAGTGGGGTTGAGATAGAGAGGGGTTGAGAGAGAGAAGGGGGTGAGAGAACGAAGGGGGTGAGAGGGAGGGGTTGAGAGGGGGAGAGAGTGTTAGTAGGGTGTGAGAGACAGGGTGTAATAGGAAGGGGGAGAGAGAGTGGAGTGAGAGAGGAGGTGAGAGAGAAGGGCTGAGAGAGGCGTGAGAGAGAGGGGTGCGAGAGAGAGATTGGGGTGAGAGAGAGGAGTGAGAGTTGGGGGAGAGGGGGGAGAGAGTGGGAGAGAAGGGAGAGGGGGAGAGAGAGGGGGAGAGAGGGAGGGTGTGAGAGTGGGAGGGTGTTAGAGAGGAACGGGATGAGAGAGGGAAGGCGTGAGAGAGAGGGGTGTGAGAGAGAGAGAGGGGGAGAGAGGGGGGAGAGAGAGGGGGAGAGAAGGTAAGAGAGTTAGAGTGGTGAGAGAAAGAGAGGGGTGACAGAGAGAGGAGTTAGAGGGAGAGGGGCTGTAAGAGGGGGGTGAGAGAGGAGGGTGAGAGGGGTAGGTAGGTGAGGTGATGTTTGGGAGATGGGGGTGGGAGAGGGGGTAGAGGAGTGAGGTAGGTAGGGGGGAGATAGAGCGGGTGTGAGGGGGGTGGGAGAGAGAGGTGTGTGAGAGAGAGAGTGAGGGTGAGAGATAGGGTGAAAGAGAGGTTGGTGACAGATGGAGAATGAGCGAGAGGGCAGGGTGAGAGAGAGGGGGGTTGAGAGAGAGAGCGACGGGAGTGAGAGAGAGAGAGGGTGGGAGAGAGAGGGGAAGAGAGAGAGAGGGTGAAAACGAGATGGTGAGAGAGAGGGGTGAGAGAGAGGGAGTGAGAAGGAGAGAGAGGGGATGAGAAAGAGATAGAGAGAGGGTGGGAGAGAGGGAGGGGGTGAAACAGAGGGGGTGAGAGAGAGAGAGGAGTGAGACAACGAGGTTTAGATAGAGAGGGGTTGAGTGAGAGAAGCGGGTGAGAGAACGAAGGGGGGTGAGAGACAGGGGCGTGAGAGAGAGGGGGTGAGAGACAGAGGAGATGGGACAGAGAGAGAGAGAGATTGCGGTGAGAGAGAGAGGGGTGAGAGAGTGAGATGGGAGTGAATGGGGGTGTGAGAGAGGGCTAAGAGATTGAGATGGAGTGAGAGAGAGGTTGGCGGGAGAAAAAGGGGTGAGAGACAAGGGGTGATTGAGAGAGAAAGTGAGTAGCGGGGAAGAGAGGGAGTGGAGTGTGAAGGAGAGGGTGTGAGAGAGAGAGTGGGTGAGAGAGAGGGGTGAGAGAGACAGGGAGTGAGATATAGGTGTGCGAGAGAGGGGGTGAGAGCGCAAGGGTTAGAAAGAGGGGTTGAGAGAGAGGGGGTGAGAGAGAGAGGAGGGTTGAGAGTGAGAGGGGTGGTGGGGTGAGAAGGAGAGGGTTGGGGTGATTAAAGAGAGAGGGGTGAGAGAGTGAGAGAGTGGAAGAGAGGGGGTGTGGGAGAGAGAGTGGGTGAGAGAGAGAGCTGGTGAGAGGGCGGTGAGAGGGAGAGGTGGGAGTGAGTGACAGAGAGGGAGTGGGACAGAGAGGGGTGAGAGAGAGGTGTTGCGAGAGGGGGTGAGAGAGAGGAAGTGAGAGAGAACGGTGAGAAACAGGGGTGTGAGAGAGAAGGGGTGTGAGAGAGAAGGTGTGTGAGACAGAGAGGGTGGGAAAGAGAGAGAGAGACGTGGGCTAAGAGAGAGAGAGAGTGGGGTCAGACAGTTAGATGGGAGTGAAAGAGACGTGGTGTGAGAGACAGGGGAGAGAGGGGGTAGAGAGTGGGGGGCAAGAGAGGGGGTAGAGAGAGGTGGAGAGAGAGAGGGGAGAGAGAGAGTTGTAGAGAGAGAGGAGTTGAGAGAGACGGCGTGAGAGAGAGAGTGGTGAGAAAGAGAGAGTGAGTGAAAAAGAGAGAGAGTGTAAGTGAGAAAGAGAGAGCGTGAGTGAGAAAGAGAGAGGGGGTGAGAGAGCGAGGGGTGAGAGAAGGGGTTGAGAAAGAAGGGTTGAGAGACAGAGGGGATGGGACAGAGAGAGAGAGAGACTGCAGTGAGAAAGAGAGGGGTGAGAGAGTGAGATGGAAGTGAAAAGGGGGTGTGAGAGAGGGCTAAGAGAGAAATGGAGTGAGAGAGGGTGATGGGACAGAAAGGGGGTGAGACACAAGGGGTGATTGAGAGAGAAAGTGGGGAGGGGGTAAGAGAGAGAGTGGAGTGTGAAGGAGAGGGTGTGAGAGAGAGTGAGTGAGAGAGATGGGTGAGAGAGTGAGGGGTGAGAGAGAGGGGTTGAGAGAGAGAGAGAGAGCAGGGCGAGAGGGCGGTGAGAGGAAGAGGTGGGAGTGAGTGACAGAGAGGGGTAGGGAGAGAGGCATTAAGAGATAGAGGGAGTGAGAGAGGGAGTGACAAGGAGAGAGAGAGAGTGAGAGAGGGGTGAGAGAGGGGGGTTGGCAGAGAAAGAGAGAGAGGTGTCAGAGAGAGAGAGGGGTGAGAGAGAGTGTGAGAGAGGGTGGTGAGAGAGAGAGGGGTTGAGAGATAAAGAGAGGGCTGAGAGAGAGAGCGGAAGAGACAGAGGTTGTGAACGAGAGGGGTGAGAGGGCGAGGGGTGAGAGAGAGATAGCGCGGGCTAAGAGAGAAAGCGAGAGGGGTGAGAGGGTGAGAGAGGGAGGAGGAGTGAGAGGGGGTAACAGAGAGAGGGGTGTAAGAGAGGGGATGAGAGAGAGGGGGTTGAGAGTGAGATGGGTGGGGCGTGAGAAGGAGAGGGGTGGAGCGGTTAAAGAGAGAGGGGTGAGAGAGTGTGAGAGTAGAAGAGAGGGGGTGTGGGAGAGAGAGTGGGTGAGAGAGAGAGCTGGGTGAGAGGGCGGTGAGAGGGAGAGGTGGGAATGAGTGACACAGAGGGAGTGGGAGAGAGATGGGTGAGAGAGATAGGGGTGAGAGAGAGGGAGCGAGAAGGATAGAGAGGGGATGAGAAAGAAACAGAGAGATGGTGGGAGAGAGGGATTAGGTGAGAAAGCAAGGGGGTGTGAGAGTTTGTGTGTGAGAGTGAGGGGGTTGTGAAAGAGATTGGGGTGGGAGAGAAAGAGGTGACAGAGAGAGGGGAGAGAGGGGTGGTGAGAGAGAGATGGATGTGAGAGAGAGAGAGTAGGGTGAGAGAGAGGGAACGAGAAGGAGAGAGAGAGGGGATGAGAAAGAGGCAGAGAGATGGTGGGAGAGAGGGAGGGGTGGGAGAGCGAGGGTATGTGAGAGTTTGTGTGAGAGAGAGAGGGGGATGTAAAAGAGATTGGGGTGGGAGCGAGAGGGGTGACGGAGAGAGAGGGGAGAGAGGGGTGTTAGAGGGAGATGGATGTGAGAGAGAGGGGGGTTGAGATAGAAGGGGTGAGAGACTGAGGGGGTGAGAGAGTGAGGGGATGAGAGATTGAAGGGTGTTGAGAGAGGGAGTGGTGAGAGGGGGCGGTGACAGAGAGTGGGAGTGAGAGAGAGGGTTGAGAGAGAGCGGTTGACAGAGAGAGGGATGAGAGAGAGAGAGTGTGAGAGAGTGTGGTGAGAGAGAGGGGTTGAGAGAGAAAGAGAGGGTGAGAGAGAGGGGGGAAGAGAGAGAAAGAGAGGGGTAAGAGAGAGAGGGGAAGAGAAAGAAAGAGAGGGGTGAGAGCGAGAGAAGAAGAGAGAGAGGGGTCAGAGAGTAGGTGAGAGAGTGAGGGGATGAGAGAGTGAGGGGGTGTTGAGCGAGGGGTTGGTGAGGGGCGGTGAGAGAGAGACGGTCCGAAAGAGGGGTGAGAGAGTGGGGTTGAGATAGAGAGGGGTTGAGAGAGAGAAGGGGGTGAGAGAACGAAGGGGGTGAGAGGGAGGGGTTGAGAGGGGGAGAGAGTGTTAGTAGGGTGTGAGAGACAGGGTGTAATAGGAAGGGGGAGAGAGAGTGGAGTGAGAGAGGAGGTGAGAGAGAAGGGCTGAGAGAGGCGTGAGAGAGAGGGGTGCGAGAGAGAGATTGGGGTGAGAGAGAGGAGTGAGAGTTGGGGGAGAGGGGGGAGAGAGTGGGAGAGAAGGGAGAGGGGGAGAGAGAGGGGGAGAGAGGGAGGGTGTGAGAGTGGGAGGGTGTTAGAGAGGAACGGGATGAGAGAGGGAAGGCGTGAGAGAGAGGGGTGTGAGAGAGAGAGAGGGGGAGAGAGGGGGGAGAGAGAGGGGGAGAGAAGGTAAGAGAGTTAGAGTGGTGAGAGAAAGAGAGGGGTGACAGAGAGAGGAGTTAGAGGGAGAGGGGCTGTAAGAGGGGGGTGAGAGAGGAGGGTGAGAGGGGTAGGTAGGTGAGGTGATGTTTGGGAGATGGGGGTGGGAGAGGGGGTAGAGGAGTGAGGTAGGTAGGGGGGAGATAGAGCGGGTGTGAGGGGGGTGGGAGAGAGAGGTGTGTGAGAGAGAGAGTGAGGGTGAGAGATAGGGTGAAAGAGAGGTTGGTGACAGATGGAGAATGAGCGAGAGGGCAGGGTGAGAGAGAGGGGGGTTGAGAGAGAGAGCGACGGGAGTGAGAGAGAGAGAGGGTGGGAGAGAGAGGGGAAGAGAGAGAGAGGGTGAAAACGAGATGGTGAGAGAGAGGGGTGAGAGAGAGGGAGTGAGAAGGAGAGAGAGGGGATGAGAAAGAGATAGAGAGAGGGTGGGAGAGAGGGAGGGGGTGAAACAGAGGGGGTGAGAGAGAGAGAGGAGTGAGACAACGAGGTTTAGATAGAGAGGGGTTGAGTGAGAGAAGCGGGTGAGAGAACGAAGGGGGGTGAGAGACAGGGGCGTGAGAGAGAGGGGGTGAGAGAGAGCAGTTGAGAGAGAGGGGTTGAGAGGTGGGAGAGAGAGTTTGAGAGAGAGAGGGGTGAGAGAGGGGCTGAGCGAGAGAGGTTGAGAGAGAGATGGGGAAAGAGGGGGTGAAAGAGAGAGACGGTTAGAGAGAGACGGGAGAGAGAGGGGTTGAGAAAGATGGGTTGCGAGAGAGAGGAGGTGAGTGGGAGGACTGAGAGAGAGAGACGGAGAGAGAGAGCGACAGACAGAGAGAACGATAGACCAAGAGTGAGAGAGAAGAGGTGAGAGAGATATGGTGGACTGAGAGAGAGCATGAGCGACAGAGAGAGAGAGAGCACGAGCGAGAGAGAGTGAACGAGAGAGACCGTGAGATAAGAGAGAGACAGAGGCAAGAGAGAGGGAGAGAGGCATGGAGAGAGAGAGAGTGTGTGAGAAGAGCGTGAGAGAGTGAGAGAGAGAGAGCAAGAGGAAGAGAGCGAGCGGAAGAGTGAGAGAGAGAGATGATGCGAGAGAGAGAGAGGGTGGATGAGAGATGGATGCGAGAGAGAGGGGCGAGAGAGGAGGCGAGAGAGGAGGAGAGAGGGGGGCGAGTGAGGGGGAGGGAGAGGGAGAGGGGGCGGGATTGGGGGCAGAGAGAGGGCGCAGAGAGGGGGGAGAAAGGGGGGGCAGAGAGAGGGGAAGAGAAGAGTGAGAGTGGGAGAGAGGGGGTAGAGAGATGGCAGAGAGGGGGGAACGAGTGGAGGAGAGGGGGGAGAGAGGGGGTGAGTAGGAGGGGAAGAGAGAGGGGGAGAGAGAAAGCGGGAGAAAGGGGGGTGAGAGAGAGGTGTTGAGACAGAAAGAGAGAGAGTGCAAGCGAAAGAGAGGGAACGAGAGAGACCGTGAGATAAGAGAGAGGGAGAGGCAAGAGAGAGAGGGAGAGAGTAAGGAAGAGAGAGAGAAAGCGTGAGAAGAGGGTGAGAGAGTGAAAGAGAGGGAGCAAAAGGAAGAGAGCAAACAGAAGAGTGAGAGAGAGAGGATGCGAGGGGAGGTGAGAGAGGGGTGCGAGAGAGAGGGGCGAGAAGAGGAGGGGAGAGAGCAGGAGAGAGGGGGCGAGGGAGGGAGAGGGAGGGGGAGAGGGAGAGGGGGCGGGATTGGGGGCAGAGAGAGGGCGTAGAGAAGGGGGAGAGAGAAGGGGCAAAGATAGGGGGAGAGAAGGGTGAGCGAGAGTGGAGGAGAGGGGGGAGAGAGGGGGTGAGAGACAGGGGGAGAGAGAGAGGGGGAGAGAGGGGAGTGAGAGAGAGGTGTTGAGAGAGAGGGGGTGAGAGAGAGAAATTGAGAGAGGGGGGTGAGAAACAGGGCTGTCAGAGAGAGAAGGGGTGTAAGAGAGAAAGGGTGGGTGACAGAGGGGGTGGAAGAGAGAGAGTGAGAGACGTGGGCTAAGAGAGGGAGAGTGGGGGGAGAGAGTGCGAGTGGGGTGAGAGAGTGAGATGGGAGTGAGAGAGAGGGGGTGTGAGAGACGGGGGAGAGAGGGGGTAGAGGGTGGGGGGCAAGAGAGGGGTGAGAGAGAGGGGGAGAGAGAGGAGTTGAGAGAGGGGGGTGAGAGAGAGGGGGTGAGAAAGAGAGAGAGTGAGTGAAAAAGAGAGTGTAAGTGAGAAAGAGAGAGCGTGAGTGAGAAAGAGAGAGAAGGGGTGAGAGAGAGGGGGTGCGGTGAGAGAGAGACTGTGGTGAGAGAGAGAGAGGGGTGAGAGAGTGAGTTGGGAGTGAGAGAGAGGGGGTGTGACAGAGGGGTAAGCGAGAGAGAGGTATTGTGAGAGAGAGATGTAAGACAGCGAGGGCTTAGATAGAGGGGTGGAGAGAGACGGGGTGAGAGAGAGAAGGGTGGGAGAGGGGATGAGAGAGTGAGGGGTTGAGGGAGAGATGGGATGAGAGAGAGAAGGGGGGAGAGAGAAGGGGGGTGAGAGAGAGAGGAGTGAGAGAGCGGTTGAGAGACAGAGGTGTTGAGAGAGAGGGTGAGAGAGGGGTTGAGAGAGAGGGGTTGAGAGAGGTGGGGGAAAGAGGGGGTGAGATAGAGAGGGTTAGAGAGAGATAGGGGAGTGAGAGGGTTTGAGAAAGATGAGTTGAGAGAGAGAGGTGGTGAGGGGGAGGATTGAGAGAGAGAGAGACGGAGAGACCGCGCGACACACAGAGAGAACTATAGAGCAAAAGTGATAGAGGTGAGAGAGGTAGGGTGGACTGAGAGAGAGGGAGACAGAGAGACAGACAGAGAGGGCATGAGCGAGAGAGAGAGAGCGAGCGAGAGAGACAAATGAGATAAGAGAGAAAGAGAGAGGGAGGCAAGAGAGAGGGAAAGAGACAGGGAGACAGGGAGAGAGAGAGCGTGAGAAGAGGGTGAGAGGGTGAGAGAGAGAGAGAGCAAGAGGAAGAGAGTGAGCGGAAGAGTGAGAGAGAGAGAATGCGAGAGAGAGAGAGGGGGGGTGACAGATGGGTGCGAGAGAGGGGGCTGAGAGAGAGGGGGAGAGAGGAGGGGAGAAAAGTGGCGAGGGGGGGAGAGAAGGGTGAGAGAGAAGGGGAGAGAGAGGGGATAGAGAGGAGGGAGTGAGAGGGGAGGGGAGGAGAGAAGGGAGAGAGAGGGGGAAAAAAGGGGTAGAGAGATGGGTAGAGGGGGTTGTGAGGAGGAGAGAGTGGAGGAGAGGGGGAGAGAGGGGGCTGAGAGAGGGGGAGAGAAGAGTGAGAGAGAAGAGGAGAGAGGGGGGTAGAGAGAGAGTAGAGAGAGGGGGAGAGAGATGGAGGGGGAGTGAGGGGGGAAGGAGTGGAGGAGAGGGGGAGAGAGGGGGTGAGAGAGAGTTGTTGAGAGAGGGGGGTGAGAGACAGAAGGGGTGTGAAAGAGAAGGGGTGTGAGACAGAGGGGGTGGGAGAGAGAGAGAGGTGGGGTGAGATAGAGAGAATGGGGTGGGAAAGTGAGAGTGGGGTGAGAGAGTGAAATGGGAGTGAGGGAGAGTGGATGTGAGAGACAGTGGGAGAGAGGCGGTTGAGATTGGGGGGCTAGAGAGAGGGGAGAGAGAGAGTGGAGAGAGAGGGGGGAAAGAGAGGGGGAGAGAGAGGGGTGAGAGAGAGGGTTTGAGAGAGGGGGTGAGAGAGAGAGGGTTTGAGGGAGGGGGTGAGACAGAGGGGTTGAGAAAGAGAGAGAGTGTAAGTGAGAACGAGAGTGAGTGAGAAAGAGAGAGCGGGTGAGAGAGACAGGGTGAGAGAGAGTGGTGGGGGTGAGAGGGGGGTGAGAGAGAAAGGGTGATTGAGAGAAAGAAAGTGGGGAGTGGATAAAAGAGAGAGTGGAGTGAGAAGGAGAGGGTGTGAGAGAGAATGGGCAAGAGAGAGGGTGTGAGCGAGAGGGGTGAGAGGGGGAGGGGTTAGAGAGAGAGCGAGGGGTAAGAGAGAACGGGTGTGAGAGAGGGAGAGGGGGTGAGGGGTTGAGAGAGGGAAGCGTGAGAGAGAAGGGCTGAGGGAGAGCGGTTGAGAGAGATAGGGGTGAGAGAGGAAGGGTTGGAGAGAGTGAGGGGATGAGAGAGTGAGCTGGGTTGAGAGAGGGGGTAGTGAGAGAGAGGGGGGTAAGAGAGAGAAGGGGATGAGAGTGACAGGGAGTGAGAGAGAGAGGGGGTGAGAGAGAGAGAGAGGGGGCGAGAGAGAGAGGGAATGGTGTGAGAGAGAGAGGGGTGAGAGAGAGGGTTGAGAGAGAGAGGGTTGAGAGTGGGGGTGAAAGAGTGAGGGTGTCAGAGAGTGAGTGGATGAGAGAGTGATCGGTTGAGAGAGAGGGTTGAGGGAGAGAAGGGGGTGAGAGAGAGAGGGGTGAGAGAGAGAGTGCAGAGAGAGAGGGGTTGAGAGAGAGTGGGGGAGTGTGAGAGAGGGGTTGAGAGAGAGGTTTGAGGGAGAGAAGGGGGTGAGATAGAGATGGGGGTGAGAGAGAGAGGGGTTTGAGAGAGAGAGGGGGTGCGAGAGAGGGAGCGGGTGAGTGAGAGAGGGCGATATGAGGGGGTGAGAGGAAGGGGAGAGACAAAGGGGGAGAGACAAAGGGTGAGTGAGAGTAGGTCAGAGAAAGATTGGACGTGAGACAGAGAGGGGTTTATGAGAGAGAGAGGGGTTGAGAGAGAGAGGGTGAGAGAAAGGGGTTCAGAGAGAGTGGGGGAGAGTGAGAGAGGGGTTGACAGAGAAGGGGGTTGAGAGAGAGGGGTTGAGAGAGAGAGAGAGGATGAGAGAGAGGGGTTAGAGAGAGGGTGAGAGAGAGGGGGTGGGAAACAGAGGGGTGAGTGAGGGAGTGGGGTGAGTGAGAGAGGGCGATGTGAGGGGGGTGAGAGAGAAAGGGGGAGAGACAAAGAGGGAGAGAGTGGGTCAGAGAAAGACTGGAGGTGAGACAGAGAATGGCTGGGAGAAAGGGCATGGGAGAGAGAGGGGTTGAGAGAAATGGGGTGAGAGTGAGATGGGGTGAGAGAGGAGTGAGAAGAGAGAGAGGGGACGAGAGACAGAGAGAGGGTGGGAGAGAGGGAGGGGGCGAGAGAGATAGGGGTAAGAGAGAGAGGGGGTGTGAGAGAGTGTGCTGGTGAGGATATAAGAGAGAGAGAGTTTGGGAAAGAGAGAGAGGAGTGAGAGTGTGGTTGAGGGGGTGAGAGAGAGGGGGTGAGAGAGAGAGAGGTGTGAGAGAGAGATGGGTAAGAGAGAGAGAGAGCAAGGGGTGAGAGGGAGGGGGTTTAGAGGGAGAGGGGGTTTGAGAGAGCGATAGAGAGCGGGTGAGAGAGACAGGAGGATGAGGGAGGTGAGAGAGAGGGTGAGAGAGAGGGTGAGAAGAGGGGTTGAGAGACAGGGGGTGAGAGAGAAAGGGTGAGAGACAGAGGGGTGAGAAAGGGAGAGGGCTGAGAAAAGGAGAGAGGGGGAGAAAGGGAGAGAGGAGAGAGAGAGGGCTGAGAATGAGAAAGAGGGGAGAGAAAGAGAAGGTCAGAGAAAGAGTGAATGTGAGGGGGGGTGAGAGAGGAGGTGGGAGAGAGAGTAGGAGAGAGAGGGGGTGAGAGAGAGAAATTGAGAGAAAGGGGGAGAGATAGAGAAGGGGTGAGAGAGAAAGGGGGACAGCGAGAGAGAAAGAGGGATGAGAGAGATGGGACGCGAGAGAGAGAGCGAAAGGGATGAGAGAGGGGGTGAGATAGACAGTGAATGATAGGTTGAGAGAGACAGAGAGAGAGACAGAGAGAGAGAACGAGTGAACAGATGAGAGAGTTAGAGGGGTGTGAGGGAGATGAGGTGAGAGTGGGCGCTAGAGAGAGACAGAGCGAGAGCAAGGAGGAGGGAGGAAGAAAGGGGTCAAAAGAGAGAGAGAAATGGGATGAACGAGAGAAAGAGGGTGCGAGAGAGGGGGTATACAGAGAGAGAGAGCGGGGATGTGAGACAGAGCATGAGAGGGAAGGGGAATGAGAGAGAGAAAAAGGGAGCGAAAGACAGAAAGTAATAGAGCGAGAGAGAGGAGGGGATAAGAGAGAGGGCGGGGGAGAGAGAGGGTGTAAAGGGGAGAGAGGGTGGAGATTGAGAAAGCAGGGTGTAGAGAGACGGGGTGAGAGAGAGCGAGGGGGAGAGAGGTAACAAGGTGAGAGAGAAACGGTGAGAGAGAGAGAGGCAGTGAGAGAGAAGGGGGTGAGAAAGACAGGGGGTGCAAGAGAGGGTGGGTGAGAGCGGGAGGGGGAAAGAGGGACGGGATGAGAGAGGGAGGGTGAGAGAGGGGGTGTGAGAGAGAGAGGGGTGAGCGAGAAGAGGGAGAGAAAGGGGGGAGAGAGGGAGGGTGTGAGAGTGAGAGGGTGTGAGAGAAGGACTGGATGAGAGAGAGAAGGCATGAGAGAGAGGGGTGTGTGTGTGTGAGAGAGAGAGGTGAGAGAGAGAGAGGGTGAGAGAGGAGTGAGAGAGGGGGTGAGAGAGGGGAAGAGGGAGGGGGAGACAAGGTAAGAGAGTTAGAGTGGTGAGAGAAAGAGAGGGGTGACAGAGAGAGGGGTTTGAGAGAGAGAGGGGCTGTAAGGGGGGGTGAGAGAGGGGAGTGAGAGGGGTTGGTGGATGAGGGGGTGTGTGGGGGATGGGGGTGGGAGAGGGGGTGGGAGAGAGTTGAGGAAGGTGGGGGGAGATAGACGAGATATGGTGGTTTGGGAGAGAGTGAAGCATGTGAGAGAGAGCTGGGTGAGAAGGGGTGAGGGGGCTGAGAGAGTGAGAAGTTGGTGAGAGAGAGTGTGGGGATGAGAGAGAGGTTGGTGAGAGATCGGGGTGGAAGAGAGAGCGGGTGTGAAAGAGAGAAGGGGTGAGATTGAGACAGGCTGAGAGAGAGAGAGAGAGGGTGGGGGTGTGAGGGATGGGGGTGAGAGAGGGGGGTTGAGAGAGAGGGGTAAGAGAGAGAGGGGTAAGTGAGAGAGGGGTTAGGAAGAGAAGGGGTGTGAGGGAGATCGGTGTGGAAGAGAGAGCGGGTGAGAAAGAGACGGGGGTGAGAGAGAGACAGGCTGAGAGAGAGATAGGGGTGAGAGAGAGGGTGAGAGAGAGACAGTGAAAGGGAGGTAAGAGAGAGAGGGGGTGAAAGAGAGAGAGGGGCTGAGAGAGAGAGAGGGCCTGAGAGAGAGAGGAAAGAGAGAGAGGGGTGGGAGAGGAGGAGTGAGAGAGAGAGGGTGAGAGAGAGGTGTGAGAGACAGGGGTGGGAGAGAGAGAGAAGGGTGAGAGAGTGAGAGAGGCTGAAAGGGAGGGCCTGAGAGAGGTGGGATGAGAGAGGCGGTGAGAGAGTAGGGGGGAGGGAGAGAGGTATGAGAGAGAGAGGGTTTGAGAGAGAAGGGGGTGAGAGAGAGGGGTGAGAGAGATGTGTGAGAGAGAGGGGTAAGAGAGAGAAGGCTGAGAGAGAAAGGGTGAGAGAGAGGGAGGGTGAGACAAAGAGAAGGAGGCGAGAGAGAGGGTGAGAGGGAGAGATAAGAGAGAGAGGGCGTGAGAGAGAGAGGGCCTGAGAGAGAGGGGGTGAGATAGAGAGAGGGATAAGAAAGAGAGGGGTGAGAGAGAGAGAGGGTGAGAGAGAAGGTGTGTGAGAGAGATCTGGGTGGGAGAGACTTGAGGAGAGAGGGAGGGGGGCTGAGAGAGAGAGAGGGCTGAGAGAGAGGGATGAGAGAGAGGGCTGAGAGAGAAGGAGTGAGAGAGAGTGTGAGAGAGAGGTGAGAGAGATAGGGGTGAGAGAGAGAGAGAGAAGGGTGAGAGAGTGAGAGAGGCTGAAAGAGAGGGCCTGAGAGAGGTGGGATGAGAGAGGCGGTGAGAGAGTAGGGGGGAGGGAG
This sequence comes from Chiloscyllium punctatum, assembly GCF_047496795.1. Classification (NCBI taxonomy): domain Eukaryota; kingdom Metazoa; phylum Chordata; class Chondrichthyes; order Orectolobiformes; family Hemiscylliidae; genus Chiloscyllium; species Chiloscyllium punctatum. The sequence goes on from NC_092751.1 coordinate 4,069,450, forward strand.
AGAGGTATGAGAGAGAGGGTTTGAGAGAGAAGGGGTGAGAGAGAGGGGTGAGAGAGAGAGGTGTGAGAGAGAGAGAGGGGGGTAAGAGAGAGAAGGGTGAGAGAGAAAGGGTGAGAGAGAGGGTGGGTGAAACAGAGAGAAGGAGGTGAGAGAGAGGGTGAGAGGGAGAGATAAGAGAGAGGGGGGGTGAGAGAGAGAGGGCCTGAGAGAGAGGGGGTGAGATAGAGAGAGGGATAAGAAAGAGAGGGGTGAGAGAGAGAGAGGATGAGAGAGACAGGCATGAGAGAGAAGGTGTGTGAGAGAGATCAGGGTGGGAGAGACTGAGGAGGGGGTGGCTGATAGAGAGAGGGGACTGAGAGAGGGGGTGAGAGAGGGATGAGAGAGAAGGGTGAAAGAGCGGGTGAGAGAGAGATAAGAGAGAGAGAGGGTAATATAGATAGTGGTGAGAGAGAGAGGGGGTATGAGAGAGATCGGAGTGGAAGAGAGAGTGGGTAAGAAAGAGAGGGGGGTGAGAGAGAGACAGGCAGAGAAAGAGAGGGTGAGAGAGAGACGTGAGAGAGAGGGGGTAAGAGAGTTAGAGGGCTATGAAAGAGAGAGTGTGAGAGAGGGCGAGGGGTGAGAGAGAGGGGAGAGAGAGGGGATGACAGATAGAGCGGGGTGAGGGAGAGAGGGGATGAGAGAGAGGGAGTGAGAGAGAGAGAGATGTGAGGGGGGTGAGAAAGAGCGGGGTGTGACAGAGGGGGTGAGAGAGAGAAGGGTGAGAGAGAGGGGTGAGAGAGAGGGGTTGGGAGAGGGTGCGGTGAGAGAGGGGGTGATAGGGAGGGTGAGAGAGAGGGATGAGACAGAGAGGTGTGTGAGATAGAGAGGGGTGAGAGAGAGAGGGGGTGTGACAGAGAGAGGGGTGTAAGAGAGAGAGGGAGCTGAGAGAGAGGGGTGAGAGAGAGAGAGGGCCTGAGAGAGGGGGTGAGAGATAATGGGTGAGAGAGGGGGTGAGAGAGTGAGGGGGGTGTGAGAGAGATCGGAGTGGAAGAGAGAGATGGGGAGAAAGAGAGAGGGGGCGAAAGAGAAATAGGCAGAGAAAGAGAGGGTGAGAGAGAGAAGATGAGAGAGAGGCGTGAGAGAGAGGGGTGAGAGGGTGAGAGAGAGGGAGGATGAGAAAAATCAGGGTGGGGGATAGAGCGGGTGAGAAAGAGAAAAGGGGTGAGTGAGAGTGGGGGAGAGGAGGGGAGAGAGTGGGGGAGATAGAGGGGGTTAGAGAGAGACGTAAGAGAGAAGGGGTTGAAAGAGAGAGGGGTGAGAGAGAGGGGTAAGCGAGAGAGGGGTGAGAGAGCGGGGATGAGAGAGAGGGGGTGTTTGAGAGAGAGGGAGTGAGAGAGAGGGTGTGAGGGTGGGTGAAAGACAGGGGGCTGAGAGAGAGGGGGGTGAGAGAGAATGAGAGTGGTGAGAGTGGGAGGGGGTAAGAGAGTGAGCGGGCTAAGAAAGAGAGCGTGTGAGAGAGAGTGAGGGGTGAGAGAGATGGGAGAGAGAGGATGACAGATAGAGCGGGGTGAGGGAGAGAGGGGGTGAGACAGAGCGGGGTGAGAGAGAGATAGAGATGTGAGGGAGGGTGAGAAAGAGAGGGGTTATGACAGAGGGGGTGAGAGAGAGGGATGAGACAGAGAGGTGTGAGAGAGAGGGGGGTGAGAGAGAGGGGGTTGTGACAGAGAGCGGGGTGTAAGAGAGAGAGGGAGCTGAGAGAGAGGGGTGAGAGAGAGAGACGGCCTGAGAGAGGGGGCGAGAGAGAATGGGTGAGAGAGACAGGGTGAGAGAGAGAGGTGTGAGAGAGAGGGGGTGAGAGAGTGAGGGGTGAGGGAGAGAGAGGGGTGAGGGAGAGAGAGGGGCTAATAGAGAGGGCCTGAGGGAGGGGTGAGAGAGAGAGAGGGGTAAGAGAGTGAGGGGTGAGAGAGAGGGGTTGTGAGAGAGATCGGAGAGAGAGAGAGCTGGGGAGAAAGAGAGAGGGGGCGAAAGAGAAATAGGCAGAGAAAGAGAGGGTGAGAGAGAGAAGATGAGAGAGAGGCGTGAGAGAGAGGGGTGAGAGAGAGGGGATAAGAGAGCGAGAAGTGAAAGAGAGAGAAGGGTGAGAGGGTGAGAGAGAGGGAAGATGAGAAAGATCAGGGTGGGGGAGAGAGCGTATGAGAAAGAGAAAGGGGTGAGTGAGAGTGGGGGAGAGAGAGGGGGTGAGAGAGAGAGAGTTAAGAGAGAAGTGGTTGAAAGAGAGAGGGGTAAGAGCGAGCGGGGTAAGAGAGAGGGGTGAGAGAGAGGGGAAAGCGAGAGAGGGGTGAGATGGCGGAGATGAGAGAGGGGGTGATAGAGAGAGAGGGAGTGAGAGAGAGGGTGTGAGGGTGGGTGAAAGACAGGGGGCTGAGAGAGAGAGGGGTGAGAGAGAATGAGAGTGGTGAGAGTGGGAGGGTGTAAGAGAGTGAGTGGTCTAAGAAAGAGATGGCGTGAGAGAGAGTGAGGGGTGAGAGAGAGGGGAGATAGAGGATGACAGATAGAGAGGGGTGACAGAGAGAGGGGGTGAGAGAGAGAGGTGTGAGAGGGAGAGAGGGGTGAGAGAGAGGGCATGAGAGAGAAAGAGGGGTGAGAGAGGGTTGTGAGAGAGATGGGTAAAAGAGAGGGGGTGTGACAGAGAGGTGTGTGAGAGAGAGAGGGGAGGGAGAGAGTGGGGTGAGAGAGAGAGGTGTGAGAGAGGGGATGAGAGAGGCGGTGAGAGAGAAGGGGTGAGAGAGAGAGGTATGAGAGAGAGAGGCTGTGAGAGAGGGGGGGTGAGAGAGAGGGTGAGAGATAGGTACGTGAGAGAGAGGGTTAAAGAGAGAGAGAGAGGGGGAGAGAGAAAGGGTGAGAGAGGTGTGTGAGAGAAATAGGGTAAGAGAGAGAGAAGGGTGTGAGAGAGAGAGGGAGGTGAGAGAGAGACGTGTGAGAGAGAGGGGGTGAGAGAGTAAGAGGGGCTGAAAGAGAGGGCCAGAGAGAGGGGTGAGAGAGAAGGGGTGAGAGAGAGAGGTATGAGACAGAGAGGGTGTGATAGAGAGAGGGTTGTGAGAGTGAGAGGGTTGTGAGAGAGAGAGTGGTGTGAGAGTGAGGGGGGTGAGAGAGAGGGTGTGTGAGAAAGAGGGGGTGAGAGAGAGAGGGGTGATAAACGGGGCAGTGAGAGAGGGGGTGAGAGAGGGAGTGAGAGAGAGAGGTGTGCGAGAGAAGTGTGAGAGAGAGGGGGTAACAGAGAAAGGGGTGAGAGAGAGGGGCGCGAGAGTGAGAGGGGCTGAAAGAGAGGGCCTGAGAGAGGGGTGAATGAGAGGGGTTAGAGAGAAGGGGTGAGAGAGAGATATGAGAGAGAGAGGGTGTGAGAGGGGGGGGGATGAGAGAGAGTGAGGGTGAGAGAGAGGTGTGAGAGAGAGAGGGGTAAGAGAGTGGGGCGTGAGAGAGAGGGTGAGAGAGAGGTGTGTGAGAGAGAGAGGGAGGTGTAAGAGAGAGGGGCTGAAAGAGTGGGCCTGAGAGAGAGGGGGTGAGAGAGAGAGAGGGTGAGAGAGAGAGGGGTTGGAGAGAGAGAGGGTGAGAGAGAGAGAGGTGTGTGTGTGAGAGAGAGGGTAAGAGAGAGAGGGGTGAGTGAGAGAGGGTGAGAGAGAGAGAGGGTGAGAGAGAGAGAGAAGGGTGAGAGAGAGAAGGGTGTGTGAGAGAGAGAGGGGTTGAGAGAGAGGGTGAGAGAGAGGTTTGTGAGAGAGAGGGAGGTGTGAGAGAGAGAGGGCTGAAAGAGAGGGCCTGAGAGAGAGGGTGAGAGAGAGGTGTGAGAGAGAGGGAGTGAGAGAGAGAGGTGTGAGAGAGTGCGAGGGGCTGAAAGAGAGGGCGTGAGAGAGGGGTGAGAGAGAGGGGTGAGAGTGAAGGGGTGAGAGAGAGAGATATGAGAGAAAGAGGGTGTGAGAGAGAGGGGGGTGAGAGAGAGGTTGAGAGAGAGCTGTGTGAGAGAGAGAGGGTAAGAGAGAGGGGGTGAGAGAGAGGGTGGTAAGAGAGAGTGTTGAGAGAGAGAGGGTGAGAGAGAGAGGAGTGTGAGAGAGACAGGGGTTTGAGACAGAGGTGTGTGAGAGAGAGGGGGGTGTGAGAGAGCAAGGGGCTGAAAGAGAGGGGGTGAGAGAGAGAGGTGAGAGAGAGAGAGAGGGGTGAAAGTGCGAGACGGGTGAGAGAGAGAGAGAGAGGTGAGAGAGGGGTGTGTGTGACAGAGTGGGATGTAAGAGAGAGGGGCGAGTGAGAGAGAACGGGTGAGGGAGAGAGAAGGGTGTAAGAGAGAGAGGGGGTGAGAGAGAGGGTGAAAGAGAGGTGTGTGAGAGAGGGAGGTGTGAGAGAGAGAGGGGCTGAAAGAGAGGGCCTGAGAGAGAGGGGATGAGAGAGGAGGTGAGAGAGAAGCGGTTAGACGGAGAGGGTGAGAAAGGGGGGTTAGAGAGAGAGGGGGGTAGGAGAGAAAGAGGGTGAGAGAGAGAGAAAGGTGTGAGAGAGAGGTGTGTGAGAGAGAGAGGGTAAGAGAGAGAGGGTAAGCGAGAGAGGGTTGACAGAGACAGAGAATGATAGAGAAAGAGGAGTGTGAGAGAGACAGGGGGTTGAGAGAGAGTTGTGTTAGAGAGAGGGGGTGTGAGAGCGCGAGGGCCCGAGAGAGAAGGATGAGAGAGAGAAGGTGAGAGAGAGGCCGGGGTGAGATTGAGAGATGGGTGAGAGAGAGAGGGGTGTGAGAGAGGGGTTGTGAGAGAGATGGGTAAAAGAGAGGGGGTGTGACAGAGAGGTGTGTGTGAGAGAGAGAGAGGGGAGGGAGAGTGGGGTGAGAGAGAGAGGTGTGAGAGAGGGGGATGAGAGAGGCGGTGAGAGAGAAGGGGTGAGAGAGAGAGGTATGAGAGAGAGAGGCTGTGAGAGAGGGGAGATGAGAGAGAGGGTGAGAGATAGGTACGTGAGAGAGAGGGTTAAAGAGAGAGAGAGGTGGAGAGAGAAAGGATGAGAGAGGTGTGTGAGAGAAATAGGGTGAGAGAGAGAAGGGTGTGAGAGAGAGAGGGAGGTGAGAGAGAGACGTGTGAGAGAGAGGGGGTGAGAGAATGAGAGGGGCTGAAAGAGAGGGCCAGAGAGAGGGGTGAGAGAGAAGGGGTGAGAGAGAGAGGTATGAGACAGAGAGGGTGTGATAGAGAGAGGGTTGTGAGAGTGAGAGGGGTGTGAGAGAGAGAGGGTGTGAGAGTGAGGGGGGTGAGAGAGAGGGTGTGTGAGAAAGGGGGGTGAGAGAGAGAGGTGTGATAGACGGGGCAGTGAGAGAGGGGGTGAGAGAGGGAGTGAGAGAGAGAGGTGTGCGAGAGAAGTGTGAGAGAGAGGGGGTAACAGAGAAAGGGGTGAGAGAGAGGGGTGTGAGAGTGAGAGGGGCTGAAAGAGAGGGCCTGAGAGAGGGGTGAATGAGAGGGGTAAGAGAGAAGGGGTGAGAGAGAGATATGAGAGAGAGAGGGTGTGAGAGAGGGGGGGTGAGAGAGAGTGAGGGTGAGAGAGAGGTGTGAGAGAGAGAGGGGTAAGAGAGTGGGGCGTGAGAGAGAGGGTGAGAGAGAGGTGTGTGAGAGAGAGAGGGAGGTGTAAGAGAGAGGGGCTGAAAGAGTGGGCCTGAGAGAGAGGGGGTGAGAGAGAGAGGGTGAGAGAGAGAGGGGTTGGAGAGAGAGAGAGTGAGAGAGAGAGAGAGGTGTGTGTGTGAGAGAGAGGGTAAGCGAGAGAGGGTTGAGTGAGAGAGGGTGAGAGAGAGAGAGGGCCAGAGAGAGGGATGAGAGAGAAGGGGTGAAAGAGAGAGATATGAGAGAAAGAGGGTGTGAGAGAGGGGGGGGTGAGAGAGAGAGAGGTTGAGAGAGAGAGAGGGGTTGAGAGAGAGGGTGAGAGAGAGGTTTGTGAGAGAGAGGGAGGTGTGAGAGAGAGAGGGCTGAAAGAGAGGGCCTGAGAGAGAGGGTGAGAGAGAGGTGTGAGAGAGAGGGAGTGAGAGAGAGAGGTGTGAGAGAGTGCGAGGGGCTGAAAGAGAGGGCCTGAGAGAGGGGTGAGAGAGAGGGGTGAGAGAGAAGGGGTGAGAGAGAGAGATATGAGAGAAAGAGGGTGTGAGAGAGAGGGGGGTGAGAGAGAGAGAGGTTGAGAGAGAGCTGTGTGAGAGAGAGAGGGTAAGAGAGAGGGGGTGAGAGAGAGGGTGGTAAGAGAGAGTGTTGAGAGAGAGAGGGTGAGAGAGAGAGGAGTGTGAGAGAGACAGGGGTTTGAGACAGAGGTGTGTGAGAGAGAGGGGAGTGTGAGAGAGCAAGGGGCTGAAAGAGAGGGGGTGAGAGAGAGAGGTGAGAGAGAGAGAGTGGTGAAAGTGCGAGACGGGTGAGAGAGAGAGAGAGGTGAGAGAGGGGGGTGTGTGACAGAGAGGGATGTAAGAGAGAGGGGCGAGTGAGAGAGAACGGGTGAGGGAGAGAGAAGGGTGTAAGAGAGAAAGGGGGTGAGAGAGAGGGTGAAAGAGAGGTGTGTGAGAGAGGGAGGTGTGAGAGAGAGAGGGGCTGAAAGAGAGGGCCTGAGAGAGAGGGGATGAGAGAGGAGGTGAGAGAGAAGCGGTTAGACGGAGAGGGTGAGAAAGGGGGGTTAGAGAGAGAGGGGGGTAGGAGAGAAAGAGGGTGAGAGAGAGAGAAAGGTGTGTGAGAGAGGTGTGTGTGAGAGAGAGAGGGTAAGAGAGAGAGGGTAAGAGAGAGAGGGTTGAGAGAGACAGAGAATGATAGAGAAAGAGGACTGTGAGAGAGACAGGGGGTTGAGAGAGAGTTGTGTGAGAGAGAGGGGGTGTGAGAGCGCGAGGGCCCGAGAGAGAAGGATGAGAGAGAGAAGGTGAGAGAGAGGGGGGGTGAGACTGAGAGATGGGTGAGAGAGAGTGGGGTGTGAGAGAGGGGTTGTGAGAGAGATGGGTAAAAGAGAGGGGGTGTGACAGAGAGGTGTGTGAGAGAGAGAGAGAGGAGAGGTAGAGTGGGGTGAGAGAGAGAGGTGTGAGAGAGGGGGATGAGAGAGGCGGTGAGAGAGAAGGGGTGAGAGAGAGAGGTATGAGAGAGAGAGGCTGTGAGGGGGGGGTGAGAGAGAGGTTGAGAGATAGGTACGTGAGAGAGAGGGTTAAAGAAGAGAGAGAGGTGGAGAGAGAAAGGGTGAGAGAGGTGTGTGAGAGAAATAGGGTGTGAGAGAGAGAAGGGTGTGAGAGAGAGAGGGAGGTGAGAGAGAGACGTGTGAGAGAGAGGGGGTGAGAGAATGAGAGGGGCTGAAAGAGAGGGCCAGAGAGAGGGGTGAGAGAGAAGGGGTGAGAGAGAGAGGTATGAGACAGAGAGGGTGTGATAGAGAGAGGGTTGTGAGAGTGAGAGGGGTGTGAGAGAGAGTGGTGTGAGAGTGAGGGGGGTGAGAGAGAGGGTGTGTGAGAAAGAGGGCGTGAGAGAGAGAGGGGTGATAGACGGGGCAGTGAGAGAGGGGGTGAGAGAGGGAGTGAGAGAGAGAGGTGTGCGAGAGAAGTGTGAGAGAGAGGGGGGTAACAGAGAAAGGGGTGAGAGAGAGGGGTGCGAGAGTGAGAGGGGCTGAAAGAGAGGGCCTGAGAGAGGGGTGAATGAGAGGGGTAAGAGAGAAGGGGTGAGAGAGAGATATGAAAGAGAGTGGGTGTGAGAGAGGGGGGGGGATGAGAGAGAGTGAGGGTGAGAGAGAGGTGCGTGAGAGAGAGAGGGAGGAGTAAGAGAGAGGGGCTGAAAGAGTGGGCCTGAGAGAGGGGGTGAGAGAGAGAGGGTGAGAAAGAGAGGGGTTGAGAGAGAGAGGGTGAGAGAGAGAGAGGTGTGTGTGTGAGAGAGAGGGTAAGAGAGAGAGGGTTGAGTGAGAGAGGGTGAGAGAGAGAGAGGGTGAGAGAGAGAGAAGGGTGAGAGAGAGTAGGGTGTGAGAGAGAGAGAGGGGTTGAGAGAGAGGGTGAGAGAGAGGTTTGTGAGAGAGAGGGAGGTGTGAGAGAGAGAGGGCTGAAAGAGAGGGCCTGAGAGAGAGGGTGAGAGAGAGGTGTGAGAGAGAGGGAGTGAGAGAGAGAGGTGTGAGAGAGTGCGAGGGGCTGAAAGAGAGGGCCTGAGAGAGGGGTGAGAGAGAGGGGTGAGAGAGAAGGGGTGAGAGAGAGAGATATGAGAGAAAGAGGGTGTGAGAGAGAGGGGGGTGAGAGAGAGAGAGGTTGAGAGAGAGCTGTGTGAGAGAGAGAGGGTAAGAGAGAGGGGGTGAGAGAGAGGGTGGTAAGAGAGAGTGTTGAGAGAGAGAGGGTGAGAGAGAGAGGAGTGTGAGAGAGACAGGGGTTTGAGACAGAGGTGTGTGAGAGAGAGGGGGGTGTGAGAGAGCAAGGGGCTGAAAGAGAGGGGGTGAGAGAGAGAGGTGAGAGAGAGAGAGTGGTGATAGTGCGAGACGGGTGAGAGAGAGAGAGAGGTGAGAGAGGGGGGTGTGTGACAGAGAGGGATGTAAGAGAGAGGGGCGAGTGAGAGAGAACGGGTGAGGGAGAGAGAAGGGTGTAAGAGAGAAAGGGGGTGAGAGAGAGGGTGAAAGAGAGGTGTGTGAGAGAGGGAGGTGTGAGAGAGAGAGGGGCTGAAAGAGAGGGCCTGAGAGAGAGGGGATGAGAGAGGAGGTGAGAGAGAAGCGGTTAGACGGAGAGGGTGAGAAAGGGGGGTTAGAGAGAGAGGGGGGTAGGAGAGAAAGAGGGTGAGAGAGAGAGAAAGGTGTGTGAGAGAGGTGTGTGTGAGAGAGAGAGGGTAAGAGAGAGAGGGTAAGAGAGAGAGGGTTGAGAGAGACAGAGAATGATAGAGAAAGAGGACTGTGAGAGAGACAGGGGGTTGAGAGAGAGTTGTGTGAGAGAGAGGGGGTGTGAGAGCGCGAGGGCCCGAGAGAGAAGGATGAGAGAGAGAAGGTGAGAGAGAGGGGGGGTGAGACTGAGAGATGGGTGAGAGAGAGGGGGGTGTGAGAGAGGGGTTGTGAGAGAGATGGGTAAAAGAGAGGGGGTGTGACAGAGAGGTGTGTGAGAGAGAGAGAGGAGAGGTAGAGTGGGGTGAGAGAGAGAGGTGTGAGAGAGGGGGATGAGAGAGGCGGTGAGAGAGAAGGGGTGAGAGAGAGGTATGAGAGAGAGAGGCTGTGAGAGGGGGTTGAGAGAGAGGTTGAGAGATAGGTACGTGAGAGAGAGGGTTAAAGAGAGAGAGAGGTGGAGAGAGAAAGGGTGAGACAGGTGTGTGTGTGAGAGAAATAGGGTGTGAGAGAGAGAGAAGGGTGTGAGAGAGAGAGGGAGGTGAGAGAGAGACGTGTGAGAGAGAGGGGGTGAGAGAATGAGAGGGGCTGAAAGAGAGGGCCAGAGAGAGGGGTGAGAGAGAAGGGGTGAGAGAGAGAGGTATGAGACAGAGAGGGTGTGATAGAGAGAGGGTTGTGAGAGTGAGAGGGGGTGTGAGAGAGAGTGGTGTGAGAGTGAGGGGGGTGAGAGAGAGGGTGTGTGAGAAAGAGGGCGTGAGAGAGAGAGGGGTGATAGACGGGGCAGTGAGAGAGGGGGTGAGAGAGGGAGTGAGAGAGAGAGGTGTGCGAGAGAAGTGTGAGAGAGAGGGGGTAACAGAGAAAGGGGTGAGAGAGAGGGGTGTGAGAGTGAGAGGGGCTGAAAGAGAGGGCCTGAGAGAGGGGTGAATGAGAGGGATAAGAGAGAAGGGGTGAGAGAGAGATATGAGAGAGAGGGTGTGAGAGAGGGGGGGTGAGAGAGAGTGAGGGTGAGAGAGAGGTGTGAGAGAGAGAGGGGTAACAGAGTGGGGCGTGAGAGAGAGGGTGAGAGAGAGGAGTGTGAGAGAGAGAGGGAGGTGTAAGAGAGAGGGGCTGAAAGAGTGGGCCTGAGAGAGAGGGGGTGAGAGAGAGAGGGTGAGAGAGAGAAGGGTTGGAGAGAGAGAGAGTGAGAGAGAGAGAGAGGTGTGTGTGTGAGAGAGAGGGTAAGAGAGAGAGGTTTGAGTGAGAGAGCGTGAGAGAGAGAGAGGGTGAGAGAGAGAAGGGTGAGAGAGAGAAGTGTATGTGTGAGAGAGAGAGGGGTTGAGAGAGAGGGTGAGAGAGGTTTGTGAGAGAGAGGGAGGTGTGAGAGAGAGAAGGCTGAAAGAGAGGGCCTGAGAGAGAGGGTGAGAGAGAGGTGTGAGAGAGAGGGAGTGAGAGAGAGAGGGGTGCGAGAGTGCGAGGGGCTGAAAGAGAGGGCCTGAGAGAGGGGTGAGAGAGAGGGGTGAGACAGAAGGGGTGAGAGAGAGAGATATGAGAGAAAGAGGGTGTGAGAGAGAGGGGGGTGAGAGAGAGAGAGGTTGAGAGAGAGCTGTGTGAGAGAGAGAGGGTAAGAGAGAGAGGGTGAGAGAGGGGGGGGGTAAGAGAGAGTGTTGAGAGCGAGAGGGTGAGAGAGAGAGGAGTGTGAGAGAGACAGGGGTTTGAGACAGAGGTGTGTGAGAGAGAGGGGGTGTGAGAGAGCAAGGGGCTGAAAGAGAGGGGGTGAGAGAGAGAGGTGAGAGAGAGAGGGGTGAAAGTGCGAGACGGGTGAGAGAGAGAGAGGGGTGAGAGAGGGGTGTGTGTGACAGAGAGGGATGTAAGAGAGGGGGGGAAAGAGAACGGGTGAGGGACAGAGAAGGGTGTAAGAGAGAAAGGGGGTGAGAGAGAGGGTGAAAGAGAGGTGTGTGAGAGAGGGAGGTGTGTGAGAGAGAGAGGGGCTGAAAGAGAGGGCCTGAGAGAGAGGGGATGAGATAGGAGATGAGAGAGAAGTGGTTAGAGGGAGAGGGTGAGAGAGAGGGGTTAGAGAGAGATGGGGTAGGAGAGAAAGAGGGTGAGAGAGAGAGAAAGGTGTGAGAGAGAGGTGTGTGAGAGAGAGAGGGTAAGAGAGAGAGGGTAAGAGAGAGAGGGTTGAGAGAGACAGAGAATGATAGAGAAAGAGGAGTGTGAGAGAGACAGGGGGTTGAGAGAGAGTTGTGTGAGAGAGAGGGGGTGTGAGAGCGCGAGGGCCTGAGAGAGAGGGATGAGAGAGAGAAGGTGAGGGGGGGCGTGAGATTGAGAGATGAGTGAGAGAGAGAGGGGTGAGAGAGAGGGGTTGTGAGAGAGAGAGGGGTGTAAGAGAGAGAGGGGAGTGAGAGAGAGAGGGGTAATAGAAAGGGGCGAGAGAGAGAGAGGGCCTGAGAGAGGGGGTGAGAGAGAGAGAGGCGTGAGAGATTGCGAGGGCCTGAAAGAGAGGGCCTGAGAGAGGGTGAGAGAGAATGAGTGAGAGAGAGGGTGAGAGAGAGAAGGTGAGACAGAGAGGGGTGATAGAGAGAAAGTGAGACAGAGAGGGATGAGAGAGGGATGAGAGAGTGAGGGAGGGGTGAGAGAGAGAGGGGCTCTGAGAGAGATCAGGGTGGGAGAGACTGGGGTGAGAGAGGGGATGAGAGAGAGAGGGGCTGTGAAAGAGAGGGTGAGAGAAAAGAGCCTGAGAGAGAGAGAGACAGGTGAGAGAGAGAAGGGTGAGAGAAAGAGGGGCGGTGTGTTAGAGAGCGGGTTTGAAAGAGATTGGGGTGGAAGAGAGAAAGGGTGAGAAAGAGACGTGGGTGAGAGAGAGAGAGAGAGACAGGCTGAGTTAGAGAGAGAGGGGTGAGAGAGAGAGGGTGAGAGGGAGGTAAGAGAGAGAGAGGGGTGAAAGAGAGAGAGGGGGTGAGAGAGAGACAGGTGTGAGAGAGAGAGGGTTAGATAGAGAGGGGAAAGAGAGAGAGGGGTGTGAGAGCGATCAGGGTGGGAGAGACTTGGGAGAGAGAGAGGGGGGCTGAGAGAGAGAGGGCTGAGAAGGGGTGAGAGAGACGTGTGTGTGAGATAGAGGGGTAAGATAGAGAGGGGTGAGAGAGAACGGGGTGAGAGAGAGGGGGGTAAGATAGAGAGGGGTGAGAGAGCGAGGGGTGAGAGAGAGAGGTTGAGAGAGAGAAGCGGTGTGAGAGAGAGGCGTAAGATAGAGAGGGGTTAGAGAGAGAGGGGGTGACAGAGAGGGTAAGAGAGAGAGGTGTGAGACAGAGAGGGGGAAGAGAGATAGGAGTGAGAGAGAGAGGATGAGAGAGAGAGGATGAAAGAGAGAGGGGTGTGAGATAGATGAGCTGAAAGAGAGGGCCAGAGAGAGAGGGGGTGAGAGAGGGGGGGTGAGAGAGAAGGGGTGAGAGAGAGAGAGGGTGAGAGAGAGGGTGGTGAGAGAGAGGGTGAGTGAGAGAGGTGTGTTTGAGAGAGGGGGAAGATAGAGACGAGTGAGAGAGAAGATGAGAGAGAGAGATGTGAGAGAGATGGGCTGAAAGAGAGGGCCTGAGAGAGGGGGGGTGAGAGAGGGGGTGAGAGAAAGAGAGGTGAGAGAAAGAGTGGGGTAAGAAATGGAGGGGTAGGAGAGAGGGAGGGTGAGAGACGGGGTGAGAGAGACGTGTGTGAGAGAGGGGTAAGAGAGAGAAGGTTGAGAGAGAGAGGGTTGAGAGCGAGAGGGTGAGAGACAGAGAGGGGTTGAGAGAGACGGGGGTTGAGAGAGAGGTGTGTGAGAGAGCGAGGGACTGAAAGAGAGGGCCTGAGAGAGAGGGGGTGAGAGAGGGGGTGGGTGAGAGTAGGTAAGAAGAGAGGGTGCGAAAGAGAGGTGAGAGAGAGAGGGGTAAGAGAGAGAGGGGTAGGAGAGAGACATGGCGAGAGAGAGAGAGGGGATGTGAGAGAGAGGGGTGTCAGATTAGAGAGGATGAGAGAAAGGGTGAGAGAGAGAGGGAGGTGAGAGTGTGAGAGAGAGGGGATGAGAGAGAGAGGGTGAGAGAGAGAGGTGTGTGAGAGAGAGAGGTGTGAGAGAGAGGGGTAAGAAAGAGAGGGGTGAGAGAGAGGGGGGTGATAGAGAGAGAGGGTGAGAGAGAAAGGGGGTGTGAGAGAGATTAGAGTGGAACAGAGAGCGGGTGAGAAAGAGAGAGGTGGTGAGAGACAGACTGGCAGAGAAAGAGAGGGTGATAGAAGGTGAGAGAGAGGGTAAGAGAGAGAATGGAAAGAGAGAGAAGGGTGAGAGGGTGAGAGAGAGAATTAAAAAGATCGGGGTGGGGGAGAGCGCGGGTGAGAAAGAGAATGGGGGTGAGTGAGAGTGGGGGAGAGGAATCGGGAAGAGTAGGGTGGGAGACAGAGGGGGTGAGAGAGGGGGGTGAGAGAGAGGGTGTGAGGGTGGGTTAGAGACAGGGGGCTGAGAGACATAGGGGTGAGAGAGAATGAGAGTGGTGAAAGTGGGAGGGGATAAGAGAGTGAGAGGGCAAAGAAAGAGAGGGTGTGAGAGAGTGTGTGTGAGAGAGAGGGGATCACAGATAGAGCGGGGTGAGGGAGATAGGTCGTGAGAGAAAGAGGGGTGAGAGAGAGGATGAGAGAGAGGGTGAGAGAGAGAGAGGGTGGGTGAGAGAGGAAGGTGTGTGAGAGAGCGGGGGCAGTGAGAGAGTGGGGTGAGAGAGAGGGCGTGAGGGAGGGGGAGGTGAGAGAGGGGCTGAGAGCTGGGGTGGTGAGAGAGGGGGTGAGAGAGAGAGCTGTAAGAGAGAGAGGGAGTGAGAGAGAGGTTTGAGAGAGAGGGGTGAGAGCGAGAGGGGGAATGAGAGAGAGAGGGTGAGAGAGAGGTGGGTTAGAGAGAGGTGCGTGTGAGAGAGAGGGGTAAGAGAGAGGGGTGAGAGAGAGAGGAATGAGAGAGTGAGGGAGGGGTGAGAGAGAGAGGGGCCCTGAGAGAGATCAGGGTGGGAGAAACTGGGGTGAGAGAGGCGATGAGAGAGAGAGAGGAGCCTGCGAAAGAGAGGGTGAGAGAGAAGGGGTGAGAGAGAGAGGTTGAGAGAGAAGGGTGTGAGTGTGTGAGCGAGAGAGACGTGTAAGAGAGAGCAGGGTAAGAGTGGGAGAGGGGTGAGACAGAGAGAGAGGGGTGAGAGAGAGAGGGTGAGAGAGAGAGAGGGTGAGAGAGAGAAGTGTGAGAGAGAGGGGGTGAGAGAGAGAAAGTTGAGATAGAGGGGGAGAGAGTGCGAGGGGTGGAAAGAGAGGGTATGAGAGGGGGTGTGAGAGAAGCGGTGAGAGAGGGGGGTGAGAGAGAGAGGGTGAGAGAGAGGTGGGTGAGAGAGAGGTGTGTGTGTGAGAGAGAGGGGGTAAGAGAGAGGGGTAAGAGAGAGGGGTGAGAGAGAGAGAGGGTGAGATAGAGAAGCGGTGTGAGAGAGAGCGGTAAGAGAGAGGGGTGAGAGAGAGAGGGGGTGAGAGAAAGCGTGAGATAGAGAGGTGTGTGAGACAGGGGGGGAAGAGAGAGGGGTGAGAGAGTGGGGATGTGAGAGAGAGACGGGTATGAGAAAGACGGGGTTGAGAGAGAGATGTGTGAGAGATGGGTGTGTGAGAGAGAGAGGAGCTGAAAGAGAGGGCCTGAGAGGGAGGGGGTGAGAGAGTGGGTGAGAGAGAAGGGGTGAGAGAGAGAGGGTGAGAGAAAGAGAGGTGAGAGAGCGAGGGTGAGAGAGAGAGAGGGGTGAGAGTGAGAGAGGGACAGGGAGAGAGAGAAGCGGTGTAAGAGAGAGAGGGGTAAGAGAGAGAGAGGAGTGAGAGAGAGAGGGCCTGAGAGAGAGGGTGAGAGAGATGTGTGAGAGAGAGGGATGAGAGAGAGAGGGATGAGAGAGTGAGGGAGGGGTGAGAGAGAGAGGGGCTCTGAGAGAGATCAGGGTGGGAGAGACTGTGGTGAGGGAGGGGATGTGAGAGAGAGAGAGGGGATGCGAAAGAGAGGGTGAGTGAGAAGGGGTGGGAGAGAGATTTTGAGAGAGAAGGGTGTGTGTGAGAGAGAGAGAGACAGGTAAGAGAGAGAGGGGTGAGAGAGAGAGAAGGGTGAGAGAGAGAGAGGTGTGAGTTAGAGAGCGGGTGTGAGAGAGATCGGGGTGGAAGAGAGAGTGGGTGTGAAAGAGACAGGGAGTGAGAGAGAGAGACAGGCTGAGAGAGAGGGTGAAAGAAAGGGGGTGAGAGAGAAGGGGTGAGAGAGAGGGGGTGGGAGAGAGGGGGTGAGTGAGAGAGGATGAGAGAGACGGGTAAGAAAGAGAGCGAGGGGTGAGGGAGAGAGAGGGGTGTGAGAGAGAGAGAGGGGGTGAGGGAGAGAGTGGGTGTGAGAGAGATCAGGGTGGAAGAGAGAGCTGGTGAGAAAGAGACAGGGGGTGACAGACAGACAGGCTGAGAGAGAGAGGGGGTGAGAGAGAGAATGCATGAGAGAGAGGGTGCGAGAGAGGTGTGTGAGAGAGAGAGGGGTGAGGGAGTGCGGGGCTCTGAGAGAGATCTGGGTGGGAGAGATTGTGGAGAGAGAGAGAGGGGCTGAGAGAGAAATGCTGAGAGAGAGAAGGGTGAGAGAGAGAGAGGTGAGAGAGAGAGAGAGGTGAGAGAGAGTGGGGAAAGGGAGAGAAGGGTGAGAGAGGGGGTGAGAGAGTGGGTAAGAGAGTGTGAGTGGAAGGAGAGTGAGGGATGAGAGGTTGATAGCGAGAGGGGGGACGAGAGAGATCGGGGTGGGAGAGAGTGCGGGTGAGAAAGAAGAGAGGGGGTGAGAGAGAATGGGGGAGTGAGAGTGGGGGAGAGAGTGGGCAGAGAGTGGGGAGAGGGGGAGGGGGGAGGGGGAGAGAAAGGGGTGAGAGAGACCGGAGAGTGGGGAGAGAGGGGTGGGGAAGTTGATGAGAAAGGGGGAGAGAGGTGTGTGAGAGAGTTATGAGAGAGAGAGGGAGAGAGACAGGGGAGAGAGTTGGAGAGAAATGGGGTGAGAGAGAGGCGGGAGAGAGAGGGGGAGAGAGAAAGGGGAGGGAAGGGGGATGGAGTGGGGTGAGAGAGGGGGAGAGAGCGAAAGAGAGAGAGGGAAGAGAGGGGGAGAGAGAGGGGAGGGGGGTTGAGAGCAAGGGGATGAGAGAAAGGGGGTGAGAGAGGGGGGAGAGAGAGGAGGGAGAGAGAGGAGGGAGAGAAAGGGGAGAGGGTGGGGGGTAATGAGAGCGAGGGGGTGAGAGAAAGGGGGTGGGGGCAGAGAAGTGGAGAGGGGAGAGAGGGGGTGGGGAGAGAAAGGGAGAGAGGGGTGAGTAAGAGAGGTCGAGTGAGAGAGGGGGAAGAGAGCACAAAAGGGGCAGAGAGAGATGGGAAGAGAGTGAGAGGTGGGGAGAGATAGAGGGTGAGAGAAAGATAGGCTGAGAGTGAGAGGTGGTGAGAGAGGGGTGAGAGAGAGGGGCGAGCGAGCGAGAGAGAGGAGGCAAGGGGGGGCAATAGAGAGAGGTGCAAATGAGAGGGAGGGAGGGAGGGGACGGAAATGAGACAGCGAGTCTGAGAGCGAGAGAGCGCACGAGAAGGGGACGAGAGAGAAAGAGCGAGAGTGAGAGAGAGAGAAAGATGGATAGCGAGGAGGCAGAGCGTGATAGGGAGAGATAGAGGGCGATCCAGTGACAGAGGGATGAGAGAGAGAGGGACGCGAGGGAGAGAGAAGTCGGGTGAGAGAGAGGGTTTGGGTGGAGAGTGAGTGAGGGGGTGAGAGAGAAAGAGAGGGTGAGAAAGAGAGAATTAGAGTGAGGGGGTGAGAGAGGGAGAAAGAGAGAGAGTCAGAGAGAGATATCTCAGGGAGGATCAGTACAGCAGAGGTGAAAACAGGTCCCTCACAAGATGATGTGAATGAAGCCTAGAATGTTGCTGTTCCTTACCCAGCTCTGTGTCTATGTCCTGTCTTCCAGGTCTGAACACAGAAGTACTGTGAGTGATCTTACCGGCTGCAGGATTTACTGAAGGCTCCAGAGCTCCCTCTTCATGTCTCTCTGACCGACCAACCGTCTTTGATGTGGTTATGGACGAGACAAGAGTTAGGAATTCGGCTGAGACAGGAACATCCTGATGACCGACAGGAGACAGAGAAACAGACAGAATGGGAAATTAGACTGATGCAGTGAGGGTTACACATGGAGAATGGCCCTGAGTCCCACAGAGATCTGGAAAATCCCAGTCTCCATCCCTGGCCTGTGCTGCTGTGTCTCTCTGGAATGGGGAATTCCATTGGCTCAGGATCTGGAGTAGCTGCAAGTGTGAGAGATGCTGACAGAGGCAGCACTTAGACCCACACAGTGAAGGATACCTCATGGAGAGAGACTGAGTGATATCACCAGAGTGCAGGAAGTTATCAGGATCACACAATGGTCATGATGAAAGGGTTGTGATTCATGGTGCACGGGGATCAGTACTCAGTGACGGGTGAGCTACGAGTGGGACAGGTGCTATTCTCACCCGACTGTTCATCCAGATGTTAATGTTGGGGTCCAGTGTAACCATCTAACTGCTTAATCTCCTTTTTGGAAGGAAATCTATTAT
Source organism: Chiloscyllium punctatum (assembly GCF_047496795.1). Lineage (NCBI taxonomy): Eukaryota > Metazoa > Chordata > Chondrichthyes > Orectolobiformes > Hemiscylliidae > Chiloscyllium > Chiloscyllium punctatum. Next base: position 4,086,808 of record NC_092751.1, read on the forward strand.
AGACAGTGGGTCTGGCCTACACATGATCCAGACCCAGAGCGATGGGGTTGACTCTAAACTGCTCTCTATAATCATCCAGCAAGGCACTCAGCTCAAGGGCAGCTCAGGGTGGGCATGCGATGCTGGCCAGCTAGAGACAGAAACATCCCATGAATGAATTAAACACAACACTGTTGGGAGCAGTGTCCTGGTCAATCATGTCGGTTGGCTTATGGTCAGGACTTTAAACTGACAGAGAGGATGCAGGGCCAGTGTTCAGGTGAAAGGAGCTTTTCAAATCCAAAGAGAAAAGGCAATGTAGCTGAAGGCAAGCAGAAAGAAACAGGAAGAGATAGAGTTTAACTGAAACTGTACATCAGTGAATTGGACTGTGACAAGAAATTGTGGAAAGAGTCCATCGTAATGTTCTTTTTTGGAATGGACAAAGTCTCTGCAATAAGTTGGATGGACTGTGGCACAGAGATAAATGAGATTTAGTGGTGACAGGGTGAACAAAAGGTGGAACATGAACATTTTATTGTACACCTCCTTGAGGGATGTCAGGGAGTGCAGGATGGGTAACCCTGACAGTAATGGGTAACAAAGGCATTAAAGAGAAAGCATTTGGCCTCAGATGATGAAGCTGAATCAGTCTGAATGCAGATTCTGGGTAATGTGTGTCAAAAACACAAGCAGGAGGACAGTTTAGAGGCTGCCGAACAGCATTTCATTGCTCAGCCCTGTTACACATTCCAATGGATTCCTGTGTAATACAAAGGCACTGTGATAATTCTGGGAGACTTCAGTCTTTGTACAATCTGGGACAGTCACATCGGCAAAAGGGATGTTCTCCGAACTCCTCTTTGAATGTTTCTGTCAGTGTTTCTTTTAATAACACATTGTGCAAACGGCCAGGGAGGTGACTATCTCAGATCGACCGTTGGGTGATGACGCTGAGGGAAGGAGTAATGTCCCACTGAGATATCCTCTGGGAAATTGCAGTGTGGTGGAATTCAGCGAGATGATGGATTTTTAAAGTGACCATAAAGCACACCCTACAATCACAACCAAAGCCATTGACATGTGTTTGAGAGGAGAACTGACCAAGGTAAACAGGGGAAACAGTGAAGTGTATGGCTGGTAATGGACGGTACAAAACATTTACAGTCATAGAGATGTACAGCACAGAAGCAGACTCTTCAGTCCATCTTGTTCACGCTGCCCACATACGCTAACATAATTTTGTCTCACTTGCCACCTCTTGGCCCAAATTCCCCTCAACCTTTCCTGTTTGTATACCCATCCAGATGCATTTTAAATGCAGTAATTGTACCAGTCTCCACCACTTCATCTGGCAGGTCATTCCATACACGCAACAGCCTCCATATCAAAACGTTGTCCCTTACGTTCCTTTTATATCTTTCTCCTCTCATCCTGAACCTCGGCCCTCCAGTTCTGGACTACCCCACCCCAGGGAAAAGACCTTGTCTGTTAAACCTAACCATGCCCCTCATGGCTTTATAAACCTCCATATGGGTTACCTCTCGGCCTCAGACATTCCAGGGAAAACATCCCCAGCCCATTTAACCTCTCCCTTTCGCTCAAATCCTCCAATCCTGTCAGCATCTTTGCAAATCTTTTCTGAACCCTTTCAATTTACACAACATCATTCCGATAGGGAGGAGACTAGAATTGCACGCAATATGCCAAAACTGGCTTATCCAATGCCCTGTATAGCCACAACATGACCTCCTAACTCCTCTACTCAATGCACTGATCAGTAAACACAACCATACCAAACACCTTCTTCACTATCCTATCGACCCACAATTCTCCTTTCAAGGAACAATGAACCTGCACTCCAAGGTCTCTTTGTTCAGAAACACTCCCTGGGACATTAACATTAAGTGTATCAGTCCTGCAAGAGTTGCTTTCCCAAAATGCAGCACCTCCCATTTATCTAAATTAAACTCCATCTCCCACCCCTCAGCCCATTGGCCCATCAGTTCACCATCCCGTTGTAATGTGAAGTAACATTCTTCACTGTCCACTACCCCTCCAATTTTGGTATTATCTGCAAACTTACTAACTATACCTGCTATGTTCACATCCAAACCATTTATATCATTAATGGAAAGTAGTGGACGCAGCACCGATCCTTGTGGCACTCCACTGGTCACAGGTCTCCAGGCTGAAAAAAACAACCCTCCACAACCACCCTCTGTCTTCTACCTTCGTGTCAGTTCTGTCTCCAAATGGCTGGTTTTCCCTGTATTCCATGAGATCTATCCTTGCTCTCCAATCTCCCATGTGGAAACATTTCGAACACCTTACTGAAGTCCATATCACTCACATCCACCTCTCTGCCCTCATCAATCCTTTTGTTACTTCTTCAAAAAACTCAATATCTTGAGCCATGATTTCCCACGCACAAAGCAATGCGGACTATCCCCAATTAGACATTGCCTTTCTAAACACATGTAATTCCTGTCCCTCATGTATCCGTCTTTCCACGTGCCCACGAATGATGTCAGGTGAACCAGTCTGTAGTTCCATGGCTTGTCCTTCCCAGCCTTCCTAAACAGTGATACCAAGTTAGCCAACCTCCAGTCTTCTGGTACCTCACCTGTGTCTATCGATGATACAAATATTTCAGCACGGGGCCCAGCAATCACTTCTCTAGCTTCCCACAGAGATCGAGAGTACACCTGATAAGGTCCTGGGGATTTATCCACCTTTAACCATTTCAAGACATCCAGCACTTCCTCCTCAGTAATGTGGACATTTTCCAAGATGACATCATCTATTTCCCAATGCTATTTCCCAAACCATCATTCTATTCTATATCTTCCATGTCCTTCTCTGCAGGAAATGTTTGTTCAGTTTCTCCCCCATCTCCTGCAGCTCCACGTGCAAGCTGTCTTGATCATTGAGGGCTCTATACTCTTCCCAGTGACCCTTTTGTCCTTTATGGATTTATAAATACATTTTGGATTCTCCTTAAACATATTTGCCAAACAATATTATGTCCCCTTTTTTCCCTCCTGATTTCCCTCTATCCCTACCCAACACTGCACTCACCCCCTCCCTGACTGATCCCTACCCAACACTGCAATCTCCCCCTCCCTGACTGATCCCAACCCAACACTGGACTCACCCCCTCGCTGACTGATCCCTATACAACACTGCAATCTCCCCCTCCCTGACTGATCCCTACCCAACACTGCAATCTCCCCCTCCCTGACTGATCCCAACCCAACACTGGACTCACCCCCTCCCTGACTGATCCCTACCCAAAACTGCAATATCCCCCTCCCTGACTGATCCCTATACAACACTGCAATCTCCCCCTCCCTGACTGATCCCTATACAACACTGCAATCTCCCCCTCCCTGACTGATCCCTACCCAACACTGCAATCTCCCCCTCCCTGACTGATCCCTACCCAACACTGCAATCTCCCCCTCCCTGACTGATCCCTACCCAACACTGCAATATCCCCCTCCCTGACTGATCCCTATACAATACTGCAATCTCCGCCTCCCTGACTGATCCCTATACAACACTGCAATCTCCCCCTCCCTGACTGATCCCTACACAACACTGCATTCTCCCCCTCTCTGACTGATCCCTACACAACACTGTAATCTCCCCCTCCCTGACTGATCCCTACACAACACGGCACTCACCCGCTCCCTGACTGATCCCTACCCAACACTGTAATCTCCCCCTCCCTGACTGATCCATACCCAACACTGCACTTACCCCCTCCCTGACTGATCCCAACACAACACTGCAATCTCCCCCTCACTTACAGATCCCTACACAACACTGCACTCACCCCCTCCCTGACTGATCTCTACCTAACACTGCACTCACCCCCTCCCTGACTGGTCCCTGCCCAACACTGCAATCAGCCCCTTCCTGACTGATCCCTACCAAAAACTGTAATCTCTCCCTCCCTGACTGATCCCTACCCATCACTGCAATCTCCCCCTTCCTTAGTGATACCTTCACAACTCGGCACTCACCACTCCCCCCCCCCCCCCACCACCCCAGAAGGTTAGATCGCATGGAATCCTGGGGGCATTGGCAAGCTGGATACACAATTGGCTTGATGGTAGGAAGCAGAGTGTAACAGTCAGACTGGAGGCCTGTGACTAGTGGTTTGCCTCAGCGGTCGGAGAATCATAGAATCCCTCCTCTGTGGAAACAGGCCCTTCGACCCAACAAGCCGACTGGCCCTCTGAAGATTATTCCACTCAACCCATTCCCCTACTTTATTACTCTACATTCACCCCTGACTAATGCAATTTACTTACTCATCCATGAACACTATAGGCAATTGAGCATGGCCAATTTACCTGACCTGCATATCTTCGGACTGTGGGAGGAAACCGGAGCACCCAGAGGAAACCCACGCAGACATGTGGAGAACGTACAAACTCAGTTGGTGTGGCTTGGTGCCTCAGTGGTTGGCACTGCTGCATCACAGCGTCAGGGACCCGGATTCGACCCCAGCCTCAAGTGACTGTCTGTGTGGAGTTGACACATTCTCCCTGTGTCTGCGTGGGTTTCCTTTGGGTGCTCCAGTTTCCTCCCACAATCCAAAAATGTGCAGGTCAGATGAATTGGCCAGGCTAAATTGCCCATAGTGCTGGGTGCATTCGTCAAGGGTAAATATTGGGCAGGAAGAATGGCTCTGGGTGGGTTACTCTTCAGCTGGTCTGTGTGGACTTGTTGTGCCAAATAGCCTGTTTCCATACTGTAGGAAATCTAACCCTAACAGGATCTAACCCACACAGACCATCCTATGAGGTTGGAATTGAACCCAGATCCACGGTGCTGTGAGGCAGCAGTTCTAAGCACTGAGCCACTGTGCCACTGAGCTGGTCCGTGCTAGGCCCATTGCTGTTTGTTATCTATATCAATGATTTGGATGAGGATGTTTTAGGCATGATTCGAAAGTTTTCAGATAACACTAAAATAAGTGAGGAATGTTCTCAGCAATTGCAACAGGGCCTTGATCAGCTGGGGAATTGGGCTGAGAAATGACAAATGGTGTTTAGTACAGACATAGGCGAGATCTCGCATTTCGGAAAGTCACATCAAGACTGGGGTTTCATGGGGAATGGTAGGGCCTGAAGGAGTGTAGTGGAACAGAGGGACCTTGGATTCAAGGACACGGCTCTCTGAACTCAGGTAGTCAGGGCAGTGAAGAAGGCTTTTGGCACACTGGGCCCTTCACCAGTCAGGGCATGGAATATCGAAGTTGGGAAGTTCTGTTGTAGTTGTGCAGGATGTTAGTGAGGCCGCACTTGGAATATTGTGTTCAGTTTTATCCAGCTTGCTATAGGAAGGACGTTATTAAACTGCAAAAGGTACACAAGGATGTTGCCAGAACTCAACTCGACAAATATAGAGAGAGTTTGGACAAGCAAGGACATTTTCTTTCATGTGTAGAAGACTGAGGGGGTGTCCTTTTAGAGGTGTTTAAGATCATGGGAGGCATGGATAGGGTGAATGCACTCAGTCTTTATCCAAGGCTTGGGGAATCAAGGATGAAAGGGCATCAGTTTAAGGTGAAAGGGGAAGGTTTAAAGGGAACCTGACGGACAATGTTTTTACCCAGAGTGTGGTACACTTACAGAATGAACTACCAGTGCAAGTGGTCAAGGAGGATACATTTAATAACATTTAAAAGGCACTTGGACAAATACATGGAGAGGAATGTATTGGAAGGATATGGGCCAAGTGCAAGGAAACGGGGTTAGTGTAGATGGGCCAGTTTGGGCCAAAGAGCCTGTATCTATGCTGTAGAACTCTATGACTCTATGAACATACCCAGGTGTCCCATAATACAGAAGCAGCCAAAGCAACACGAACACGAGCCGGTACAATTGTGAAACAGTCCTGCAGAATTTGGCAGGAAGCCAGCCTGGCCGTGCAGTGAAGGATTCCTGGTACAGGAGCTGTGGTGAGATGCCCAAAGAGAACTGGGGAAGGCAGCTGGAAAGCTCACTCCACTGCTGATAGCCTGGAGGACCCCCGGCTGGGATAAGGCATCTGGGATCCGGTCACCCCAGGGAAACCTACAGGCTGTGACCGAGCTAGGTCTCCGACACAATGAGCAGGACAGAACCGTGCAGGAAAATCTCACCCACATGGGACTACTCCAGTTGCAATTGGGAAGAGCCCAATCCAGTGAAAGGAGGATCTCTGGGGATGGGGAGGCAGCCTCAGGTTACATTGACAATCTGGAAGGACAGTGTATGAGCTCCAAGCAGCTGCATGGGTCCTGTATGCCTGCAACACTGAGCAACACACATCAGGCTCTAGTAGGGGGTGCTAGGAGCAAATACAATCCCTAGGGAACTTGGACTCCTCCCAGAGTGGGATAATGTGTGCCTTTGGTGTTCTACCTCCCCAGGGAGATAATGACAGGCTCCACACTGACACATCCACACCCGCTCACAGATGGGGACTCCCACTGCCTGTCTCTCAGGTAACTGCACCTTTTGCCCACAGCCCTGACCCACAGCCGGACTCAGATTCCTTGAATCCTGTGGTTACCCAGTTTCAGGCAGCTTATGGTCTCACTCCGTACACAAAAGTCATTCCAGGCACCCAGCTGGTGGGCAGCACCAAAAAGATCCCGTCTCTGTCACAGATACATGTTTGGATGAGATTGACTGACAGTCTGTCATACACAGAGTGGACGCTGAGGAGCAAACCAAATGAATCGCCATGTGCCTTAGTCCAGCAGGCCATTCAGCCCTCCCTGAGTGCCAACAGCTAGGGAGGGGCATCCATGATGAGATGAAGGCAGTAGTCCTCACTGCTCGAGGGCAGGATAAGGCATATCCTGCACAGGCGCTACATAAATGCAGAACAACAACCAAAGGAATGCCCCTCCCCTCCCCCCGTCAGCTTCACCCGGAGACTCTGGGCCCAGTTTGTCTGGATTTTTGTGGATATGAGCTGCACCTCTCTTAGCGATGAGAAACTGGGCCCGACACTTTGTCTCCCATGTCTCAGAAAGGAGGAGGGACTCCTGGGATTCCAGCCCTCAGACGCGCCTGTCATGAGGCTTGGGCCCTCTGCTAATTAATTGCTGAATACGAAATAGACTTTAGGGATTTCCACATTGTGTTACAGGAGGTCAGGGATCAGAAGCGATTGGTAGAGTTTCCTGGAGAATGGGTGCATGGTAGTAGGATACCGAGCACACAGCCTGGACTAGGGGTCATTTTCGGACAGTGATATCCCAGGAAGCCCACCAGGGCGAATTCCTCAGAAACAAAATTAAAACGATCCGAGACCAGGAGGGAAGGCTCCTCCCCCAGCTTGTCCCACCCATACCATGCTCTCAGAATGGACTAGTCACTAAACTCACAGGGAATTCCTTGTTCACGAACATTTATCACAAACTGACACCAATCATAATGAATGTATCAGGGATACAGTAATCAGAGTGGTGTCCTTCCCCATTAAAATAATCATGTTCCCAACTGACCCCCAGGATAATGGGACAAAGGACAGGGATATTTGAGGGAAAACACAGAACCCAGAAAAGTATTTAACAGACAAAACAAAAGAGAACTCCTTTATGATTTAGCCACAGTATACGAGTCCACTCCCAGGGCAGGAGTGTTACCAGTCAGTACGTTGACTTGGCAAATTTGGAGAATAAACTCAGGATCCTGACCCAAACAACTCTCTAATGAACCTGACAAAGACTGAATACAGAAAATCCAGAGGAGACCATGGGACAACTCGTGGAGAATCAGGCTAACCATCATTTAGTGGTCAAACTGGAGGGTCACGCCAACACGATTAACCAGATCACCCACGGCCCAATCAGAGATGACGGTGAGCAGTAAAACCACATCCTGTGCAGTAACGGGATGATGGAACAGCTGAGGGAGGAGCTCAGGCAGGCCAGCCAAGGGAAAGTCCCATCCCGGGTTAGTGACAAACAGCATCAATATTTGTTCCAGGAGAACTCCCACACCAACGTCTCTCACTGTCAGTGACAGCAGCTCACCAAGGGCTGGGTTAATAACAGCTGTAAGGACACGCTCGGTGGGACACCTGGGCTTGGTATGAGGGATTCCACTTAACCCAAGTGACCAAAGTTAGGATGAAGTCCAAATTATTGGAGTTGTATAAAAACGGTATTTGGATGGGCTACCATGATTACCTCCCACTTACTGTGGAGATAGCGGGAACATTGCCAGGGACCATACTTACGTAAATGGTAAGGAACAGGTCATACCATAACATTCCCATAGCCTGTTATTCAAGAATTCGGCTCCTCTCACATCGGTTGTGGTCCTAACCGCACTCACCTTGATATATCTTGGTATACCGGTGGTTAGGATTGCAGGCTGTAACCGATGGGTACGATCATGGTGAATAATGCCTGGACACCCCCCCCCCAGGGGGCTGGAAGGTAGATGGAACTCCCCGGGTGATCACCTTAGTTTAATTCATTTGTAGTGTTTGAGTGTTCCTGGCTGGGCCAGTATTGATTTCCTGCCCATAGTTGCCAGTACAACAGATTGGCCATATTAAATTGCTCATTGTGTCAAGGGATATTCGGACTAGCTGGAATAGCCCTAGGAAATGCAGGGTTTCAAAGATGTCATTGGGGGAGTGGGTCTGAGTTGGATTCTCTTCAGAGGGTCATTGTGGACTCAATGGGCCGAATGGTCTGATTCTGTTCTGTGAAGATTTTATGATATCACTTATCAGCTCTAAGACTTAGGGTGTAGGTTTGCTCGGTGATAGGTTTGATATCCAGACGTTTCGTTACCTGGCTGGGTAGAATCATCTGTGGGGACCTCCAAGTGAAGCGATAAGACCATCGGTTTGGAAAACGTACACAATGGTTTTTGCACAGACAGCTGGCTACTCTGACAACAAGCATAACCAGCTTTCAAAATTAGGTTTGTAATTTATTGCATAAGCTTCTTTTCTTTCCATTCAAGTGGATGAGTTGGAGAGATGTCACAACCTCCTGGCTAAAACACAGATCGACAGCCAAGGTTTATTGGCCAAGGAAATCTCCCAAATCACAAAACCCACACACCAGGCACAGCACAAACACAACATAATGTAAAAGGCAACAGTTATTCTGGACAGATGTATCCACCAAACAAATGAGGGCCCAGACAGGAAGGCATCAGGTCCTGCTACACAAAGAAACTAGCAGCAACAAGCCATCCAAATGATTGGCAATGCTTCAAACTATTAACGGATTCTCCGAATTGGCCCGAACGATAGAAAGTTCCTGAAAACCATCCAGAAATGAACAAAAACGATGTTTATCTGCAGACTGATTGCCTGAATCTCTGGAGGCCTTCTGAGGAGACCAGCATGGCAAGAGACAGAGACCATCTGACCATACAGAGAGAGAGAGGACAAGAGAAAACAGTTTCGCAGACCCAGAAGCAGAACCAGAGAGAGAGAGAGAGACAGGTTGAAGCAAAACCCAGGGGCATGGGAGAGAGGGAATGTGAAAATCCATTGAGGGAGAGAGTTGGAACCAACTGGAATAACAAGTGTCACCCCGTCAGTCTGTCCATGTTTTAACTCCTCAGTCTTAGTCTGACTTCCCCTTCTCTCCCTCTCTCTGTCCCCTCTCTCTCTGTCCTTCTGTCTGTTTCTCTCTCTCTCTCACAAACTCTTTCTCTCACTCTCTCCCTCTCCCTATCTCCCTCTGCCCACCTTTCTCCCATCCCCCTTCTCCATCCCCACTCTCTCCATCTCTGTCTCTTTTTCTCACCCTCCCTTTCTGTTTTTCGTTATTTCAGACCTGAAAGATCTCACCCAATTTTGTACCCCCTCAAAAATACAATGCCCTTCATTTTCACTGTCCTCCCCAATTTATCGCCTTTCCCAAATATCTTCCCTCCCAAATAATTGCCTCACCAAATTAGCCCCCCTCAAATATTTCACTGCCCCCAACATTGCTGTGAGCCCCACTCCCTGGGGCAGAGGGAGTTGAGTGGAAAAGTGTGGAGCTGGAAAAGCGCAGCAGATCAGGCCTGAACCGTTGACTCTCCTGGCTGACCTGCTGTGCTTCCCCAGCTCCACACTTTGTAACTCTGACTTTCCAGCATCTGCAGTCCTCACTTTCTCACACAGGTAAATGAGTCTGGCTTGACTGACTGGCCTGTGGCTGTTTTAATGCACAGCAAGATCCCAGTCCCAGAATTATAGAAGGCCTGTATCACAGATGGAGTCCTTTCTGCGCATTCCCTCCTCCCCCATTAAATGATCTTGGTCCTGTTCAGGATCCTCAGGATTGTCCCCTGAATGGCCTCACTGACTATCCTTTCTGAGGAGACCTCTTCTCCGTGTTGTGGTTCTGTTCGCTGAGCTGGGGATTTGTGTTACAGACGTTTCGTCCCCTGTCTAGGTGACATCCTCAGTGTTTGGGAGCCTCCTGTGAAGCGTTTCTGTGATGTTTCCTCCGGCATTTGTTGTGGTTTGAATCTTCCACTTCCGGTTGTCAGTTCCAGCTGTCCGCTGCAGTGGCCGTTATATTGGATCCAGATCGATGTGTTTGTTAAATACAGGGGTCGAAACATCTGCAACACAAATTCCCAGCTCGGCGAACAGAACCATAACAATGAGCACCCGAGCTACAAATCTTCTCCCAAACTTTGAACACCTCTTCTCCATCCTGTCTCAGACTTTGCGTCTCATGCTGTCCCTCCCTCAATCTTTCTGTCTCTCACAGCAGTCTCTCCTTTCTCCACCAACCCCCAAACCCCATCAAACAGTTCCCCCATCTCTGGCTGTCCCACTCCCCCCTTGTCTCCCAATCTCCCCCTTCCCATGTAGACCCACAGCTCCTGGGGGCTGGAGGACATGGTGCAGAGACGAACACACCTTTTGACTGACTGCTGTCATGCACAGAAAGATCCCACTCTGCAACCATTCCCCATCCCCACACACACTGTCCTTCTCCCTTCATATGTGTCCTTCTTCCTCTCCCTGTTTCTCACTGCCCATCTCTCTCTCTCCTCAATTTTTCCATCCCCACTCTCTCCATGTCTCTCTTTCTGTTTTTGTCACCCTCCCCTTCTCTTTTTCTTCATTTCAGACTCAATGAGAAAAGTACTTTTATGTCCCTTACACTAACCCCCTCCCCATAGTCGGGGTAACATTCGGGAGAGACCAGGAAAAGGTTGAACCCCCTGCATTAACTGTACAGCATCCAGCGCCACAGAGACCAACTCTTCCCAATGTCCCTTCCCCAGTCACTGGGACAGGGGTCTAGGGAGACAGAGGGAGAGAAACTACAAGAGAGATAGAGAGATGGGTAGACAGACAGTGAGAGGGACGTAGAGAACACGAGAAAGACAGGCAGGCAGAGGGTGGGAGAGAAAGTGAGAAGAACTGAAAAAGAGCTGGAGAGAGGCAGAGAGAGAAAGGGCGAGAGAGAGAGTGTAAAACCCCAGGAAGAGAAATACAATGTCAGACAGATACAAGGGGGAAAAGGGGAGGCAAAAACAGGGAGTGAAGGTCAGATAGACAGCAAGAGAGAAAAAACAGGGAGAGGTATAGGACAGAGAGAGAGAGAGAGGGGCTGCAGCAGCAGCATAGAGCTGAGAGAGTGAAGTGGGGGGTGTGGGGATGTGCTGCTGTGATGCAACGAGAATGATTTACAGACAAGAAAGGCAAGATCCCACAGAGCTGAGAGAAAGATGCAGAGAGAGATGAGCAAGGTGTTGGTTTTGTGGAAGATTGAATGATTAAACATTCCTGAAAAACATGATGGGGTGTCAAAGGGACAGAGTGTTGGAGGAAGGGAATCTGCAGGGAAATGGCAACAGGGCAGAGATATGAAGGATGTTGTGAGATCGGGATAGAAGGAAAAATGTGGGAGAGACAGCTGGGAACACAGAAATATACATAAGAGCTCT